>NC_090826.1:42163605-42466636 GCF_028021215.1 Eschrichtius robustus
CCACAATGACATACCACTTTCACACACACTAGGACGGAATAAAAAAGACAGGTAATAACAAGTATTGTCAAGGATGTGGAGAAACTGGAGCCCTATTGCACTGCTGGTAGGGTTGTAAAATGGTGCAGTTGCTGTGGAAAACATTTTGGCAGCTCCTCAAAAGGTTAAATATAGAGTTATGATCCAGCAATGCCACTCCTAGGTATATAACCAAGAGAAATCAAAATGTATGGTCACAGAAAAACTTGTACACAAATGTTCATAGCAGCATTATTCATAATAGCCACAAACTGGAAGCAACTCAAATGTCCATCAACAGATGAATGGATAAACAAAATGTGGTATATCCATTTTATGGAATATTATTCGGCAATAAAAAGGAATGAAGTACTTATCCATGCTACAATGGATGAACCTCAAAAACATTATGCTAAGTGAAAGAAGCCAGACACAAAAGACTACACGTTTTATGATTCCATTTATGTGAATTTTCCAGAACAGACAAATTTATAGACAGAAAGTAAATTAGTGGCTATGTAGCATTGGAGAGTCTGGGGCAGATGAGTAGTAACTGCTAATGGACACAGAATTTCTTTTGGGGTGATGAAAATATTCTAAAATTGATTATGGTGATGGTTTCACAACTATGGGAATATATTAGAAACCATTGAATTGTACGCTTTAAAAAGTGAATTGTATAGTATATGTATAATTTCTCAAAAAAGCTGTTATTTAAAAATATTCAACTGTAAGAAAACAATTTAACTTTTTAAAAACTGGGCAAAATAGTTGAACAGACAATTCAGCAAAGAAGACATATGATAAAAAATACATGAAAAGGTGCTTAAGGGCACTAGTCATTAAGGAAATGCAAATCAAAACCACAATAAGATACCACTGCACTACTATCAGAATGGCTTCAAAAAAATGAGGCAGACAAACCAAGAGTGATGATGCAGCAACTCTCATATGTTGCTGGTGGGAATGAAAAATGGTAAAACCACTCTGGAAATATAAAGTTAAACATACACTTAACCATATGAATTGGCAATCATACTCCCAAGTATTTACCCTGGAAAAATGAAAACTTGTGATCACACAAAAGCCTGCTCATGGTTTATAGCAGTTTCATTCATCTATTCACAATCGCCCAAAGCGAAAACAATCCAAATGTCTTTCAACAGTGAATGGATTAGCAAACTGTGGTACAGCCATACAATTGAATACTATGCAGCAATAAATAGGAATGAAATATTGGTACATGCAACAACTTGGTTGAACCTTAAAGGCGTTGTTTTGAGTGAAAGAAGCCAATCTCAAGAGGCCACATACTATATGATTCTATCTATATAACATTCTGGAAAAGAAAGAACTGTAAAGACAGAGAACAGATCAGTGGTTGCCAAGGGTTAGAGGTTGGGGAGAAGGTTTGGTTATAAAGGAGCAGCAGGGGGAAGTTTTCTGGGGTGATGGAGTTGTTCTGAATCCTGATTTTGATGGTGGTTACGCACATCTATTTGTGTGTTCCAACATTTAGAAATGTACTACAAAACAAATATTTAAAAAATAAATAAAATTTTAAAAATAATAAATCAAATTTTAAAATATACGAATATATTTTACATATGTGTGTATCTATCTGTATACACACACAATCACTGCAGGGACTGTTTAGAACTTTGACCACCAACCATGTTTTTGAGGTGAGTAATATTTTCTTTCTGAAATTTTTCAGAATTGCTGGGCTATGGTGATAATTTAAAGAGCTGACCAACTTGTAGTCAGTTTTATTATTGTTTTAAATTCTCTACAAGGGACTTCCCTGGTGGCTCAGTGGATAAGACTCTGCACTCCCAATGCAGGGGGCCTGGGTTCGATCCCTGGTCAGGCAACTAGATCCCATATGCATGCCGCAACTAAGAGTTCAGGTGCCACAACTAAGGATCCCATGTGCTGCAACTAAGGAGCCAGCAAGCCGCAATTAAGGAGCCCGTCTGCCGCAATTAAGACCCGGTGGAACCAAATAAACAAATATTTTTTAAAAATTCTCTACGAACAATGCACCCTCTAATTGCCTACTCTGGGGAGATGGCTCCCACTACCCCAACTCTGGTGTGCCACCTGCTTCTGTGGTTCTGAACTAAAAGACCTTAGACATAGAGAAACTGTTTCTGGAAGCTGGAAATCAGTGAACTAAAAGGTCCAAGGGGTATGAGTGTGACTCTGACAGCATCTGCTATAGATGATCAAATCCTGGTTTGAACAATCAATCAATAAGTTATATGTTATATGTATGTATGCATAAACAAACAAACAAATAAGTCCATCCTCAGTGGGGGCAATTGGGTAAATTTTAATATGTATTGAGTATTAGATAATATAAAGGAATTATTTTTCCTATTGATAGTGTATTAACGATACTGTGGTTCTGTAAGAAAATGTCTCATGTTTTAGAAATGCATACTGAAGCATTTCACAGTGGAATTTCATAATGTTGATAATTTATTTTTAAATACTTCAAAGAAAAATTTAGGCCAAACAAATATGGCAAATGTTAATAATTATTAAGGTTATGTGATGAATATGTAAAGGTTTATCATACTCTCCTCTCTACTTTCTTATATGCTTGAAATCGTTCATAATAAAAGGTTTTCAAAATTTTAAAAATGCATTAGAAAATGCCAGAAATTTTGAGTCTCTTAGTACCAGAGCCAATGAACCCTCATTCCAGTAAGACCCCACAGTCCTATCATGATACATCCGAGATGAATTTGAATCAGAGAAAGTTTGGAGTATTTCACCGTCCCTGGAAAAAGAAAATGGAAAAGCGTGTAGCATGTTTTATAAAGCTTCCACCCTAAAATGCTAAAACAAAGCCTAGTAGGGCTAAAATGGGCAAACATTCAGCTGTCCTGAAAGCTTGGTTTTCCAGAGGCTCTATATCCTGCAGAAGCCTTGGTAACTGAGGACTAGCTTCTGGGAGGACGTCAATTACCTCTTTTTAAGTCAGTGTGACTTGGGTGTCAGTCACTTGCAAATAGAAGAGTCTTGTTACATTCCTTGACCTATAAGGCTAGGTCATAAAGGGCCATGTAGCTTTCAGTTTGTTCACTGAATATCTGCTCTTGGAACCCTGACATGTAAGAGGTCAGATACCCCAAGGCTACCACGATGAGGGGCTACATGTAGGTGCTCCAATCAATGGTCCAGCTGAGCCCAGCCTTCCCGCCATCTATGCAAACGCACCAGACGTGACTGAAGCTGTTACCCTCCAGACTAACACATCCACCAGCTGAATACCACCCAGAGGTCTCCATCAACACTATACGGAACAGAAGAATGATCCAGCCACGCCCTGTCTAAATTCCTGACCCATGAAATTATGAGATTAAAAAAATGGTTATTGTGTTAAGTCACTAAATTTGGGGCCATTTGCTATGCAGCAAAAGTTAACAGAAACAGGAAGCCAGAAGGTGCGACCTATGCTGTGTAGTGGCAGATGCAGTTTTTAATGGAGCCTGAAACTTTTAAGAAAAAGAAGCCACTTGACCATGTGCACAAAATGAAAAGAACCTGTACAGGCGAGGAGTCCTGAAGTTTAAGTTTTAAGTTACATTGGTGTCACAATAGATACATGACTGATTGCCCAGGGTCCTGCCCCAGTGCAATGACCTTTAAAGGATGCAAAGTTTTAGGAGAATGATTTTAATAGGCATGAACAAAAATGATGAGAGGCAGAACTACGATGTCTGGGGTCTCAACACCCTTCCCTGGCCCATGGCCTCCACTAAGAGAGTCCTGTGTCCTATGGGGGGGAAGGGATGGTGCTGGCCTGTTTCATCCTCCCAAGGCCCTGCTGCCACCCACATGTTGACTCTTTCTACCATTTGGTGTCCATTCCTAGAGGCCCTATAAGCCCTTCAAAGTCTGTACTTTATTTTATTTTATTTTTTAAAATATTTATTTATTTATTTGCCTGCGCCGGGTCTTAGTTGGGCATGCGGGATCTAGTTCCCAGACCAGGGATCAAATCCAGACCCCCTGCACTGAGAGCGCAGAGTCTTAACCACTGGGCCATGAGGGAAGTCCCCAAAGTCTGTATTCCGAATATTGAAAATTCTTTCCTCACCCTCCAATCTCGCCTCTGTTCCAGGAGCACACAACGTTGAGTGTCACCCTCAATGAGTCACCCAGCCCAGACACCTGCAAATCAGCCATGAGTCCTCCTCCCAGCTTACTCCCCATATTGGATCAACAGTGGAAAGTCTGGGTCCCAGCAGTTCTTGAAGTCAACCTTTTCTCTCCCTGTCCCTGCTCCCACTGGTCACTTTTTGGTGCTGCCATCTCTCACAGCTCCTCCTCGGTGGGGTTCGGCCTTCCTCCTAACAATCTATCCAATCCAAACGCAAATCTCACCAGGCACTGCTATCAATGGCTCCCAGTACCCACACTCTGAAAGCCAGACCCCTTATTCTGGAGTTCAAGGATCTCCATGATCTGACCTCTAACCTCTAACATCACAGCCTGCCCCCACCTCCTCCCTCTCCACCTGCTCCTTTAGAGGGACCCCTCACTCCCTCACCAATTTCTCACCATGAATTGCAACGCTGCCCCTCATCAAGCCCCTCGCAACCCAGCTGCAGCCTCACATCTTCTCAGAAGCATCTCCAGAACCCACACTCTGCAATTTGATGACCTTTCTCTATGGCCCCTTGCTCTGGGCAGGATGCCTCCCACAACTTGTGACACTTTAGAGGATTTATAAGCTGAACTTGCTCCGAGCTGTTCACTCCTCTGTGAAATGGGACAATATCCACACCAAAGAATCTGAGAATTATAATAACGGAAGCCTAGTGAGTAGGCACTGAGCTAAGAGCTCTTTGCACAATACCTCATTTAATCCTCACAACACCCAAAGTGGCATACACTACTATTAGCCCTATTTAACTGAGAAGGAAACTAAGGTGAAGCACCTTGACTAACTTGCCTTTCCCTGGCAGACCTCCCTGACCTCCCTGGCAGACCTCCTTGGCCCTGATCAGTGCATTCTCCTTGCCTGTTTAGTTGTCTCCCCCCCTCAACTCCCAACACATAGTTTTTATTGGGCAGGGATGGCACCTGTCTTGCACTGGGTTTGGCATTCAGTAAGTACTTAGCAAATATTTGCTGACTTAAGTAATCTGTGAATGAATAAACCTAGCCAGCGACAGAGCCTGGATCCCAGCTCTTGGCTCTTTCTCACCCACTGAGCAGGATCCTGTGCAGGGAAGGTGCCTAGTACAGGACCTGGCACACAGTAGGCACACAGTGCTGCTGTTGGAGGAGGAGGAGGAAGAGGAAGAGGAGAAGGGGGGAGAGGGAGGAGGAGGAAAAGGAGAAGAAGATAATTTTAAAAGGACTACTATTTCGGTTGAATGTGTCTCCCCCAAGGCACAGGACTGGGTCGGCTCCGGCAGGCTTAGGGGAGAGTTTGGAAATAAACACAGACAGTAGAGATCAGGAAGGGGACTCCTGTCCCATCTTCCCCTCCCAGGAGAAAAGAGGTGATGCTCCCACCTTTGTCCTCTCCATCAGGGGTGAGAGCAACGCCCCAAGCGAGAACCCCAAGCTCCTCTCCAATACGGTTCCCAGGGAAGCTCAGGCCCCAGCCCCCTCCCGCCCGCTGCGGAAGCTCCCTTAACCAGAGGTGCCTACTCTTCCGCCCCTGCCACTCCCACCGCTGCAACCTAGCAACCCGGCTTGAGCGTCCTGGGCTCTGACTCTCGCTCCTCCGAGCCTGGATGTGCGACCCTGGGCCGGTCACTGTCAGCCTCTGAGCCTTAGTCTTCCTGACTGCTCCGTGGGCAGCGAAGTCCGGGGCCCCGAGGGTGCAGGACTTTGCCAGGCGCCAAGGCTGTGGCTGACCACCCTGGGTTTCTATCGTCGGGCCAGCGGGGGGAGGAACCTTGGAACCCCACTATTCCACCCCCTCTAGCTTCCACCGCTGGAGAACCATTCTGAGTTCTACGGAAGACGACGCTTGAAGCCCAAAGCTGAGGCCGGGGCCTCTCTGGGCGCTAGGAGCAAGCCGCTTCTCCTCTCTGGGCCGCACGTGTACACAGGAGATGGGTTACCGCAGAGCCCCCGCCGTCGGCCAGCCGAGACCGCTTCATGAGAGGAGAGGGAGGAGCGGGCCCAGTGGGAGAATGGAAAGGAAAAGAGGTTCAAGGTCCCCGGATGGTTGGACAAGTCCCTGAGCCACTCTGGACCTCGGTTTCCTCCTCTGTAAAATGGAGACGATAATAAACAACTCACTGGATTTTCCCGGGTTTGCTGTGAGGATAAACTAAAATAATGACCTTGAAAGCTATTAAGCTCCAGGTGTTCTAGAGAGTGGGTAACGCGGGCCCACAGGCCGCCTCTCTCCGTCTGGCTTGCGCACCAGAGGCACCAAGAACTTCAGAGGACCCAGTATAGATCCCTCCTGAAACCAAGAGACCAAGACCGATCTTAAGCTCACCTAGAGTGGGGAAGAGGGCTGATGCCGAGGAGGGGGCAGCTGGAGCGCGCATTGAGAGAGGACGCGAGGCCTCTGAAAACCTGGAGTGGGAGGAGGGAAAACCTGGAGTGGGAGGCTTGAGAGCGCGCAGCCTTGAAGCACAAGAAAGTTCACACTTCTAGAAGCTCCCGCGCACTTGCTTCCGCCTTCCTCTCTACTTCCTAGGTAACTCTTCCCTCTTTTCTTTCTCGTCTCTCTCTTCTTTCCTCCCTATCTTCATTGCCTGTCTCGCCCCATCTCTCTCTTGCCCCATCTCTCTTCTCTCGCCCCTTCTCCCCCCACTTCCAGCTCCTCATCACCCTCGCACTTTATAACCAAACAGCCAAACCCCTTTCCAATTAAAGTGGAATTAGGCAACTCAATCAAATTAGTTCCCTATTAAAGCCCTTCTTTATTAAACCGTTTTCTTGTCCTGCTATTAAGTTTCACCGCCTGGCGGAACTCGAGCCGGCCCCAGAAGTTTACCTTGGGAAGTCTCCGGCCCAGCCTAGGGGAGGGGACACCCTGTTCCTCGGAGAGGGGGAGTCACCCAGCCGGAAGCGGGAGGGACTCGGGAGGCCGGAGGCGGGTGTCGGCCCCGGAGCCGCCAATTTCCTCAGCTCCGCTTAAGGAGGGAAGGTAAAAAAGGGGCGCGGAGTGAGGTCGGGCCGGAAGGCGCGTCCTCACCGCCGCTCTCAGATTACACTGTCTAGGGCGAAGGCAGCGCCCCACCACCCCAAAAATAACTCCCAGGCCGCTGGCCTCTGTGAGAGAGCGGTCTTAGCCTTCCCTCCCCAGCCGCCGTCTCGGCTGCCGTTCATTCCAAACCTGAACAGGGAGGCGCGCGGCGGGCGCCCAAATCTGCGCCCCGGGGAGAACGGGAACCCGGCCGCCGGCCTCGCAGGACTCCGGGGACCGAGAGCACTGGCAAGGTGACCCCGCCGCAACCCGCGCGCCCGAGCGGGGAGTGGGAGGGACACCAGGTCCCACAAGCACGGCGGGCGCCGCCCCTCCCGGAGTGCTGAGCGCGCGCCTCCCCCTGGCGCTGCAGGAAGTTGCCTCGCCCCGCACCCCCGAGGGTCGTAAGCACCCTCCGGACCTCGGTCGAGCTTCTCCCTGATCCCGCGGCTCCGGCGAGGAATTAAGATTATCAACCCGGCCGCCCGAGAAGCGGGACGGGATTCGTTGCTGTTTTCTTAGAAAATAACATTTATTTCTAGCTCATGTCTAGGCAAAGGAAAGCACAAAGTGAGCCATTCTCTGCAGCAGCGTTTCCCGCTGCCGGCCCTTCGGCCGAGGTGTCTGGCGAGTCCCGCGAGGCGGGGATGGGCCCTCCGGCGGGCGGTTCCGGCTCAGTCACGGGTCACTCCGTTCCTGCTTCAGCGCGCACCTAGACCGCTCCTTAGGGAGAGACAGGCCGCAGGCAAGAGGGGCGGGTGGGCAGGATTCATCTCGAGATTACAATATATTTAATCTATAAAACCTGATAAGTACAATGCGCGCATAGTCTAAGTTTTTTCCGTTTTGTCCTTTTTTTTTTTTGCTTGTTTTTGAATATTTTTCACGTTAATACCGAGGTCACCTACAGATTACAATTAATAACTTAGAATTCCATTTTATAACATTATACACTGGCTTGTATATATATGTATAGTTTATATATAGATTTATACATATATAAAAACTCACACTGCACCAAGGAAACCCATGCTTATCGGCATAAGCAACAAAGAGAGCGACAAATACCGCAACGAGGAAAGTGCACCGTAGAACTTGATTCCTTTTTTTTTTTTTTACAATTGATATCGATATATATGTGTGTCCCAAAGACTCGACTCAGTGCCAAGAGATTTATACATCCTAAATTTATATTTGTTAGAGCGAATATTAAAAATTTTTTAGGGGAGGGTGAGACACAGAAGACAGACTCTCGGACTATCCTGCCAACCATTTGGGAGCGCGGGCAGGTGAGACGAGCATAGCGACAGGAGAGGCAGGAGCTTGCGCAGCGGCTGCAGCCTCTGAATTCTCAAGAAGTCCCGGCCTTCTGAAGGGACGGGGAGCCTTGATGGGGTCGCGGGACGAGGATCCGGGTCTCACATCCCCTCCGAGAACGTCTGCACCTGAAGCTGCTCCTCTCTGCTCAGCTCTCCCCACCCACCGTCCAAAACAAAACTGAAGACCACCTTGGAGCGAGAGGATCCCAGCCGGGGCGCAGAGAGCGCGCCAGGCAAGGACGGGCCGGCGGCCCGCGGGGCAAGCCTGGGGTCCCTGTTTGGGTGCCGCCCGACTGCCGGGCCGCTCGCCCCTACTGCTTCTCAGGGGCGCCATTGACCATGGGCCCGTACAGGCCGCCGCCGTAGGTCGGCTCCTTGTGCACAGCAGCGGCGGCGGCCGAGCGGTCGCGCATGAGATCGCTGAAGGCGTAGTCCATGGGCGGGCGGAAGCCGAGTGTGGGCACCAGGCCGGCGGTGGAGTAGGGAGCCATGAAGGCCAGGCCGCGACTGTGCGCCGCCGCCGCCGAGTAGGCCAGGCGCAGGGGGCTGAGGCCGAGCGGCGCGCCCAGCGGGTAGGCGCCCGCGTCGGCGCCGAAGTGACTGGCGTTGGGCTGCAGAGGCGAGAAGGCCGAGCGGCTGCTCAGCGAGCCCAGCGCTCCGGGCGCCATGGCGCCGGCCAGCAAAGGTCTGTGGTGCGGAGGTGCGGCTGGGCCCGCCTGCAGCGGCGCGGGCAGCCCCGGCCCCCCGGCGGCCGCGGCGTCGACGCGGCCAGGCCACGCGTCGTCCGCTGCTGCTACTGCCCCCACCGCGGCCTTATCGGGGGGCACGGCGGGGCCGAGGCCGGCCGCCAGGCCCCCGCGGTGGTGGTTCAGCACCTGCTCGATAGCCTGCACCACGTCGCCGCCGCAGCCCTGCAACACTAGCTCCAGGACACCCCGCCGGTGGCCCGGGAAGACGCGCGTCAAGATGTCTAGCGGCGTCCGCTGCCGTGGACCCGGGCCCCCTCCCAGCCCGGGCGCGGGCGCGGCCTCTGCCTCTTCTTTGTCGGCCTCGGAACCGGATTCTGAACCCAGAGGGCTGGCGGATCCCGGGCTGTCCTCCTCGCCGCCGCCTCCGGGGCCAGCGCTGCCTGGGCAGCTGCCACCTGCCTCCTTGGAGGCCCGGGCCAGGGGCGACCCAGAAAAGGACTCGCCGTCGCCGTTCTCCGAGCCCGAGCCCGCTCGCACCTCTGGGGACGATGTCCCGGGACCAGAGTCCGCGCCGTCGGGTGATAAGGGCTTTCCCGGCGGCGGCTGCGGGCTGCCTGCGCGGCCTGCCTGAAGCAGCGTCTTGGGGAATACGTCAAACTTCTGTAACTTGGCCTCTAGGAGGGGAGAAAGGGGTATGTAAAGGAGCGGTTAGCAGGGAAGTGACCGCACCCCCACAGCACCAGAGCCCTTTGGATTGCAGCTTCCTTTCCCTCTGAGCCTCACAACCCTCATTCACTGGCTCCAAAACCCTTCTTTCTTTTTCTTCCAGCACTCCTTCCCCTCTGAGCCCCTACAGCCCTGGCTCTTTCTCGGCTCACAGAGCGCATTCTCTTTCTGTACCCAGAACCCCAACCACCTGTGCCCTATAAACTCAGTGTCCAGTGACCCTCTTCCTACATCTGTGCCCAATACCTTCACCCTTTCTAGTCTTGGCCTGCTCTGGAGAAGTGGCCTGACCCAGAGGTCAAACAGGAGCCAACACAACTTGCACCTGCACCGCACACTGTATAGAAGACCTCACTCCACCCCTGTGATTCCAAGAGCCAACCCAGCCCTGGGTGCTCTGTGGCCCTGGGCAGCACAGCCTGGAGGGCAATGCACCTTGGGCATTTACAAGATCCCAAGCCTCTCTACAGGCAAAAGTAGAGCCTCTATTTCTAATCCATCCTTTCCAAAATTAAGACCTAAGTGGGACTTCCCTGGCGGTCCAGTGGTTAAGACCTCACCTTCCAACGTAGGGGGTCCGGGTTTGATCCCTGGTTGGGAGCTAAGATCCCAAGTGCCTCCCGCCAAAAAACCAAAACATAAAACAGAAGCAATATTGTAACAAATTCAACAAAAAGACTTTAAAAGTGGTCCACATCAAAAAAAAAATCTTAAAAAACAATTAAGACCTAAGAAGTTCTTCCCTCCCAAGCTGGAAGCTGAGTGAGCCCTGGCCTAATTCCGCACCCCCTCCCCCCAAAGCCTAGGGCGTCTCGAAGAAGAGGGTGCGGCCAGAGCCGGACAGGGAGTGCACTGGGAAGAGGAAAGGGGATTGAGAGAAGGGAGAGAGCGCGTACTCTGAGAAAACGGAGACGGGCGGGGAAGGAAGCTAGAAAGAAGGAGCAGGGCGGCTGACCAAGGAACATTAGGAACAGGAGAAAAGGAATCCTGCGGGGGCGGGGGGGGGGGAGAGTGGGCTTGGGAAGGAATTCGTCGCCCTCAGTACCTAGAGAAAGCGAAGCGGGGCGGGGGAGGGGACTTGGAGAGGGTCGGATTGCTGAAGAGAGTTGGGAAGGAGCGGAGGGATCTGCGGCGTGTGGAGAAGCGCAGAACGAAAGAAAAGATAACACGCGTGGGTTCTCGCGCTGGGGAGAAGACCCAGCGAAGTGAGCAAGAAAGCTGGGACATGGCTGCGTTTGGGTAGAGGCAATAAGATTAAAGCGTTTACATTTGGGCCTGCGGTGAGAGAAAGGAATAAAGTGCAAATGCTTCAGAAAGGGGAGAAAGGAAAGTTTGTGTGTTTATGCCTCAAATCAGGGGCTTGGTGCGCGGCCAACTCCACCAGGTGGGGCGTTTGGAGAACGGGATTCTACTCTTTCAGTACCAAGTCCCTGGAACGCGCGCCCCTGGACCCCGTCCCTGCTCCCCTCTCCTCACCTGAGTTCCCCGCGCCCGCGGCGCCGCCTCCGGTCCCCGCGGGCGCTCCCGCTCCCGGCCCCCCGCCGTCGGCGGCGCACACAGAGCCGAAGACCTCGTAGGCGGGTCGCGGCGGGATGATGCCGTTGGCGGCGGCCAGCGCCAGGCCCTCGGCAGTGCCGTAGAGGAGCTGTAACTCGCGCGCCTCGTTCTCTTCCTGCGCCTGTTGCCTGCGCAGCGCCACCTGCGCCGCCATGACGCGCTGGCGCTCGGCGATGAGCGTGCACTTGGCGCACAGGCAGTCCTTCCAGCGGCAGTAGCGCTTGTGGCCCTTGAGCGCAGACACCACGCCGTGGTTGCGGCAGCGCGCGCACTTGGGGGTCCGCGGGTACTTCTCCGCAGCCCGCAACAACAGCGGCGGTGCTCGTAGCAAGCCGCCCGCCACGCTCACAGGTAGCGAAGCGGCGGCCGCCGCCGCCGCTGCCACCGACGCCACCGAAGCCACGGGCGGCCCCGTCGCTGTCGCAGCCGCCGTCGCCGCGCCGGGTACGCTGGGCAACTCGGAGCGCAGCTCCATGGCAGGACCTGGCGTGGAACACCGTGGGAAGAGGGGAGAAACTTGCGGTGAGGAGCGCATGGTGCGCTAAGCTAAAGCGCACCCTGGAGGAATCCAGGTTTAGAGAGGGGCATTTCGGCAGCGGGAGGTTTGGCTAGCAGTTGCCGAATTGCTGGGAGGAGGTGCCTTTGGAGCTCCCTTGTAAATGCCCAGCTCCCCGACCCCACTCCCACCAGAGTTCTTATAACTGAGTTATGCACTGAGTGTAAGATTTCATCTGAATCAGTGGTTCCACTGGAAAAAATTAAAAGACATATAAAGTTTGAAAGTCATTGGTTCAGATGAATGTAACAAGGGTTTGGGGGGGAAAAAAAAAAGATCCCCCAGAGTTTAGCAGAACTGAGGTTAGACAGGCAGAGAGAAATGTTTGTTTGATGGGACTCGAATTAGAAAATTTTGACCCAACAGTTAGACTGATGCCAAGAGCAAAGCAGGAAAACCCGAGGCGAAACGTTCAGTTTTGTAGAAGGGTGAAGAGGAGGGTAATATCAAGGCATAGAGTTCAGCTGGTTGGGCTTGGAAGATTTTTTTGCTGGTGGGAGCAGAAGAGCTGGAGAGAAAACTCAGGAACGAAAAAAGAAAAAAAAAAAAGCTCTAGGAAGTGGAGTGAAGGCTAGGAAACAACTCAGGGGCAAAGTTAGGCCCAGGGGCCCAGGGACCCGTGGAAATGTGGGGGTCCAAGTTCTAAGGGGCGGGCCTCCAGGGAGGAAGAGAAAATGGTGTGGAGCTGAGTTCAGGAGGCCTGGGGAGGAGGATTACAGAGAAAATGCAGTGGAAGGATCTTTCTTTCGATAGGCAAACCCAGCCCGAGGATTAGCTTGCGGGGCGAGGAAAACAGCGAGAAACAGGTAATATGGGGGTCTGGGACCCAGGGTCCACGCGGGAGAGAGGGGTGTGCGTGAAAAAAAACCCTCAGGCATAGGCTGGGCTTGGAGATGGAGTAAACCTGTGGCACAGTTTTTAGCCTTGTAGTCTGGAGTGGTCGGGTAGGAAAAAGTATCTTGCAAAAGTCAGGCATTGCAGGAGGGAGAGCCTTTTAGCTGACCAACTCACCCGGCCTTCCCCTCCCCTCCCGGTTTAGGGATCCAGTCGTCAGACACGCCCTCTCCATTCTGGGGCACCGCGGGACCCCGCTTGGGAGCAGATTCCCAAGTTCTGGTCTCGGAGTTGGGTTCCTGGGACTTGAATGGCCCAGCAGGCACCACCGAGGCGTGAGAGTCGCCTCTGGAACTGGGTCTGAGAGAACGCAGGGTTCCCCCCTGCGCCGTGGCCTCAGAAGGCCCAAGCGGGCCCAACTCAAAGCTTCCGCCGCGGCCTCCTCTGGGTCCCCAGTTCCCCGCCTGAGCCCGAATCCTGGTGTCTCCGCCCAAGAATTCTGGACCCCGTTCCTTTGCGCGCTGCCTTCTTCCCTCAGGCCCCCCGAGCCGCGCAGTCCCTGAGGCCAGAGTGGCCCGGGCTTCATCAACAGGGCGGAAGGCCGGGCCGCCTCCCCTGCCCTCCCTGCGGCCCTCAACTACCTGCCTTGGGCTCGGGGATCCTCCTCCGCGGGCGCTGCACGCGCCTCCCGGCTCCGCTCGCGACGCTGGCGCTCTCAGCCTCTTCCCCTTGCCCCCGGCCCCTTATCTGACCACGTCACCCTCCTTCAGTCACCATGTCCGAACTTCCGGACCCCCTCAGAACGCTGCGCAGTCCAACCCTTCCGTCGGAAATCGGAGCCGGGGAACAGTTTAGGGATCGACTGGCTGGAACCCGCGACCCGGCCCTTGCCGCGCCGCGTCCCCTCGCGGAGCGCGCCGGACGCTGCACACAACCGGGCCCCAGGTGCTCGGCGCTGCCAGACTCTCAATGAGCAGCTCCCCCGCTCTATTGTTGCTCCTTAGGGCTCCATTAGACAGAATTGGCCAACAATGTGGCGCCTGCCATTGGCCAGGGGAGGCAGACGGCGCTCTGATTGGCCGGGCCCGCGCCCGGGGAGCCCCGCATTCTACAGTGTCCGAAAGATTCGAAACTCCAAAAGCTTCTCTGAGGGCCTCGGGGAGGGGAGGGGGCGCTCCAGGGAAGGAGTGGAAAAAAGTGGGCAAGGAGGAGCGTTGAAAATACCGTGACAAGTAGTTTCCGTGTGCCCGAGAGCGTGTGAATTGCGCCTAATTACCGTGTCCGGTGCGCCTCTACGTAGACGTGTGTAACCCCTCGGTTTCTGGGGCGCGGGCTCCGCTGCGCCGCTCTCACTGGCCGGGGGCGCTTGGCAAGGCCGACCACCCCAAGTAGCCCTGGCGGCCCAGGGCGGGATGGGGGCAGGTGACAATTCAATTACCGCGGTCGGGGTGGGGGTGGAATGGGAGCGCGGGGGTGGAGAAGGGAGGGTGCTCATGGCATAAATGCCAGGAAGATTTTTCCTCCCTCCATCCGGCTCTGTTTCGGCATGCTCCCAAGTCCAACGCGTTTGGGGTAGTGGAGGCTGTTTCCCCCCCACACCCTGCCGCCTTTAAAAGGCAGATCCTTTATTTTAAAAGTCCTGGTACGATAGGCATCACAGAGGGTAAGTGTGGCTTGAGAATTTTCGTTTTTAAGGAGCCGGGAGAGGAGAAATGAGATAGCGCTTCCTGTCGGCGCCCGCCGGGGCAGTGCGCTCTGCGCCTTTCCTTTCCCAGCCCCCCTAACCCCGTCCTTCTGCCCATTTTGCTCTTTCCTTTCCTCACTTCTGCAGCATCTAGATAACTTTTCCGTGGTGGTGGGATTCTTTTCGTCGTTGTTTTAAGTTAACAGTTTGATTTTCTTTTTTAAACGAAAGTAAAAAGTGGCTTCTCTCCGTCTCCCCATATCCTCTTGGACGCAGGACGCACATCAGTCTATCTGTTCTTCCGGTCCAGAGACAAGGTCGCCGCGGGCCCCAATGAGTAGTTTTAACTTTCGCCTTACCCTCCCGTCCTGACGTCACGGCTCTGAGGAACAGCTCGGTGCGCAGAGGAGGTAACAGTTTCGGATTTTGTTTCCCTCTTGAATGGCAACATCTGGAATTAATGCCGCGGTCCTCGGGCGGGATCGCCTCGGGTTTCTCTAGCTGTGATTCTCTTTCCCTTTACTTTCTGTCTTTTCGTCGTTCTAATGTTCTCTCACTCATTTTTCTTTTCTACTTTTCTCTCTCTCCTTCAGAGTAAAGAAAATTCGTTCAGTTCATGCGAAAAAATGAGTTTTCCAGTCGTTCTCCCTCCACTCCCGACCAAGGGTTGCCGCGTTGCCCTTTCGAACTTCCAGGGCCCCCAGGCTCCGGCCCGCGCCAGCCGGGGCTCGGACGCACTGGGCGTGCAGACTCGGCCGGGGGCCTCGGAACGCGGCCCATTCCACTTGGCAGGTCTACTGCTGCCAGCCCGAACGCCTCTGACGCCGGGGTCTGGGGATTGGGGTAGGAAGGCGAGACGAGCGAGGCCCCACCGCACAGCGCGGGACCTCGCGCAGGTTCCTCGGCGAAGCCAAGCCGAGGACCGGGGCGGGGGAGGGGGTGGTGCGCGCAAGAACCAGGCAGATTCGGACAGATTGCTTCCAGAAAGTTGGCCAGGGCCGCGCGCAGCGTGCTCAGACCTTGACAGTCTGCGATAAAGCTAGAAACCCGGCTGTTCGCTCCTAGCAAATTCCACTCGCTGGAGCCTGAGAATGTGTTTGGGAGAGAGAAAGGGGTCAGCTCCCGCTGGGTCTCCCGCATGGACTGAGGGTAAGGGAGTGAGTCTGGGATAAAAATCCTGCAGGAGCGAAGGACCCAGACCCCACCTTCCAACAGCTTGAGGTTATGAGGTCAAGGAAATCTATGCGTTAACTGCACCCTGGCAGGGCGGTGGGTGGAGGAGAGACGACAGAATCCGGCGCCTCCTCCCAGAGCTACCTTGGATAAAGTTTTCGAGACATTATTTTAAACCCCAAACGAAATGAACAATAGAAATCTGCCTAGCTTCCGGGGGGGCGTTGGCCCAAATACCCCTCTTCGCACTTGAGGCCAGGCCACTGTGAGATTCCCCCAGTCCGGTCCCAGTGATCCTGTGGCAGCCAAGGGTCAAGCCACAGGATTTGGGATCCCCGCGTTTTCCCGCTGGCATAGAAGGAATCTCATTTTCTTAAGTTGGAAAGAGGACACATCCTGGAACCCAGCGCAAACAGAGGGAACCTGCCCACCCCTAGAGCAGTCACCTCTCTCCTCGGGTTCACAGCCCAACAGGTCCGGGACCCACAACCTTTCTTTTGATAGCCCCGAGGTTCTGATGTCCCCCCTGCTCATGGGAGTGAATGTGTCATGGAAGGAGTCAGAGTAACCGTCCTTGGTCGAAGTCACTGCACTCACACCTCCATAGGCCACTCTGAGCTAGTCCTGATTTGGCCTGTGCTCTCAGAGGGGAGCAGACCAGAAGGGGGTGGCTGGACAGAGCTGCCAGCGGTGGGGAGAGCATGCCCAGACTGAGGCATTAGGGGCTACGCCCCTGACACACACCAGAGTGTGGCTTCACAGCTGGACACACAGTCTGCACGTGTGACCTCATTCTGCACAAGTCTTGGACACACCTCGTACCTGCACGGAGTGTCCGCCCAGGGGGTGCATGCATCTCTGACGCTGCTCTCCCACCCGAGAGGATCCCTTCGGAAAGTTTGATGGACTTCACAGCGCTCTCATAAGCATGTCCTCATTCTGAGACATTCACTCAGTGTGTGACCTCTCACCCAGGTGTTCACAGATTCCCATCTCAGTGGCTGAACACCAGACCGGAGCATATGCTCGTGCACTTGCGCCATCGCTCGTCCACGGACCTAACCCTACCCGAGGGGCCTTGCGGGCCGCTGGACCCTGAGCAGAGAAAGCCAGACCTACAGGACAAATGAAGTGGCTGAGGGCAGAAAGCCCATCTTCACACAATCACACACATACACACTCACTCATGCACGTCCTCCTGGCTCAAACTCATTTGCTTACGCCTCTGCCGTGCCAGGGTGTGAGGGCGCCGGGGGAGCGCTCTGAGCAACGAAAATCCACCTCCTTCATGTCTGAGACTGGTCCCCAACCCTCGCCCCTGCCCAGGCAGTGGTGGGGTACGAAGGGGTAGCCCTGGTGGAGACCCAGGGTGAGGCCGGGGTTGGGGACTGAGGGTGTGGAGGGGGCTGGAGGCGCGGCGCCGTGGCGCTGAGTAGGAGCAGGGCCGGGGGCGCTGGTGGGGAACCTGGGTGGCATTGACTTTTGCGCTGTTTGCCCGCGGCTTCGGAGCAAGCAGACGCCATCTGTTTGCCGGCTGCGGCGCGTCGCGTTTAATTACCCTCCCGGCAGCCTAATAGAGATGATATTAAACTAAATCTTTCTGACATTAAAAGTAATTATCCTCAAACCAGTGGCTCCGGGACGGAATCGCCCCTCCCGTCCCTACCCCTCCCCTGGCCGCGCCAGATTCCGTTAGTTTGGCTGAAACTCCTTACCCGGAGGGGGGCGTGGAGAAAAGAGGGAAGGTGCCTTTGGGAGAAGGATTCTATGCGGGCCGCCCCAAGCACGCTGTTTCGTGCACAACCACGGACGCTCTTGTACATACGACACGCGCGTGGATACACACACACCTGTACACGCATAGACACACAACGACAACATTTTCCTCCGGATCAACTCTCGAGCCACGTTAAGACTGTCAGCCGCGTGCACCCCCAGATGGACAGGGAGAAGCGCGGCCTGGTTTGCAGGGCAGGTCCCCAGCCCGCTAAAACGGCTTCTGCGTGGTCAAGGCCACAGATCCGGCCTAGGCGAGGACCAAGGACCCAGGTACAACTTTGCAGCCAGAAAGACCCTCTGCCATCGTGGCGCTTGACTTCTCAGACGCTCTTCCTGTGAGGGACCCCGCGCCTCGCCCTTCCTTCACAGTGTCTTAAGTCGCACCACGCTCTGTCTCTGAGAGGCAAGTCCAGTTATATCCCACTTGACAGGCGAGAAAACAGACTCAGAGAAGTGAGGCGACTTGACCCACATCTTACAACTGGTACAGGACAGAGCAGAATTCGAACCCAGGCGTACCAGGGGAGGCCCCTACCCAAGGCCCGAGTTCTGCCGGGGTCTAGGCTCAGGCTCGGGCTGGGTGCGGTGGACGGAGGTCTGGCCTGAGGCCCCTCTCGGAACACTTACCTCGCGCCCGCAGTACCAGCCCCTTCCCCGGCTCTCCACCCCCAGGGAAGGAGTGGGGCCGGGGCCCTAGCTGAGGGCGGGGGAGCCAGGGCATCCACGCGGAGAGCGCGGCCGGAACCCCAGTGCAGAGCCACAGCGGCAGCCCTCCTTTGGATCCAGCCCTGGTGTCTGCAGGTCACGCGCAGGGGAGGCGGCCGCCCAGTGTCGCCAGGCTTCCTGTCTCCACATCCTTCTCGTTGAGCGCATCTGAGCCTGGGGCAAACGCGCAGAGTGGTGTTCATTGCTCAACTACTTGCTTCTAGTTTTGAGCGCCTACTGTGTACCACTACTCTGCTAAACGCTTGGTGTGTGCTGTCTTGCTTGGTAGGCAGTCCCTGGGGGAGGTGTGACTTTCCGCGTTTCAGGGTTGAGTCGGCCGAGGTTCCAAGGTTCAGCGAGGCAACGTTACTTGCCCGGGTTGCAGTGCAGCTGAGCCTAGAGGAAGAGAGGCACCCAGATCCGACTCCCACTCTCAGGCATTTTTCTTCTCACCTTCAGTTCTGGGCGGGTAGGATCAGGCCTGGTGGCTTTCAGCCGATACGATTCCATTCAACTTGCTGATTATTCATGAAAACGTGAATACTGGTCATTCATTCATTCATTTCACAAACATTGAGCACCTAGTATGTGCCTGGCCCTGAGGACTGGAGATAAATCAGTCGTGATGGGCCGCTAAAGAGCTCGTTGGCCAGTTGTGGACACAGTCATCTGTCAATGACCTCACAGTGAGAAAAGGGCTGCGGTGGGAGTGGGCAAAGAAGGGTCAGGGGACGCTTCTGAAGAAAGGGACCCCTGATGCAAGACGTCAGGTTTCCCAAATGGAAACATTATTATTGCCTGTTCTGATAAGTAAAACATTATAAAACATTTTACACATTTCAGCAAAGTATATCTGGAATATATATATTTCTGTGTGCCTACATTTACAAAAATATACTTTTTGTTACTTGCTTTTTAATTTACAAATATAAGCATTTTTTCTTATCAGTCAATATATCTACATAATCTTTTAAAAGCATTGCTATGAACTGTAGGTACATTGTATGAATGTACCCTAATTTATTTAGCCAATTCCCTATTAATAGGTATTTAAGTTTGTTTCCAATATTTGCTGTACTGAAAAAATGCTACAATGAACATCCTTTGTGAACCTGCCTAATTATTTTCTTAGGATAAATTCCTAGAAATAAGATTGATGGTCAGAGGGTCAGAGGCTTTTTTTTTTTTAAGGTTTTGATAGCTACCTGTCAGCCCTCAGGAAAAGTTGTATCAATGAACACACTCAACAGTAGTGCATCTGCTGATCTTTTTAATCTTTGCCAGTTCAAGCAGGAAAAATGTATCTTCTTGTCACTGTAATTTGCATTTCCTTAGTGATTCCTTAGTTTTTCCTATATGTGTTGGTCACTCATGTTTTTAAAAAATCTATGTATATCTTTGCTTATTTTTCTAACGTATAGTTTCTCTTTCTCTTAATTTGTAATAGCTGTTTATATAGTAAAGGCAGCAGTGTCCTCTTATCTGGACACATGCTGCATTTCTCCATTTTTGTTTTTGTTGATCCTGTTTTGTTATCGTTATACCAAAATTAAAATTTTTCATGTAGTCAAATCTGTCATTTTTTCTTTATAGATTCTATTTATAGGTCATACTTAACAAGGGTTTTTCAAATCCAACTTTCTAAAAGCATTCTTATATTTTATATTAGAGCTTTAAAAATTACTTACATTTATATCTTTATTTGAAATTAATTTTGGTGGAAGATGTGAAGTCTGTGATTTAATTCCCCCCGCCCCAATGATTAGCCAGTTATTACAGTACTACTTAATAACCCACTCTGTCCCCACTGACCAGATACTTACACTGTATTCTCAGGTGAAATTAGGTCCTCTCAGTGCTTTCTCATCTAGGGAGCTATTTCCTTTTGCACTAGTATCACTCTTTTAATTATTGTAGTTCTGTAATACTTGGAAAGGCAAGTCACCTTCTGATTCCTGATTCTTTTTTTTTTTTTTTTTTTTTCTCCAAAATTCTCATGGCTGTTTTGGAAAAACAGTCTTCTGAATAAATATTTTAGAATTTTTAAGGCTAGTTCCAAAAAGAAAGTGAAGTTTAAAAAGCCCTTTGGAAAGTTGGTTTAACTGCCTTTAGAAATTAATTTGAGGGAGATTATACATCTTCACAATAAGGTATTTTTCCATCTAGGACCCAGAATGACTTTCACTTATTCACAACTTTTATGTCTCTTTGTAAATTTTGTCGTTTTGTTCCTATAGTTCTGTTCCTTAAGCATTCCTTGGCATTTCATGTGGCTATTGTGAACGGAATCTTTTCACTCATTACAATGTCTAACTGGTTATGACAGGAGCAGAAGAAAGTTATGGATTACAGTAGACTTATCTTGAAACCGGCCTCCTTTCTGACCCCTCCCCCTTTTAAATTAGTTCTCACAGTTTCCTGGAGCTGAGTTTGGAAGGACCTGGAATTGACCAGGCCGAGGAAGGGAGGGAGAGAGGCGCGATTCTGCCCAGACAAAACGGTGCAAAGGCCCAAGTGATTTGCAGGTCCTCCTGGGACTTTGGGGACGGTGTGTACACGCAGGGTGCTCTTCTTTGGACCTTCCTTCTCCTGGCCTCCATCTCCCAAGAAGGCCTTTGGAAACTGCGATTCCGGGAATCAGCCCCGGGGCCGACCCGCCAACCAGACTCCCCGCCATCCAGACTCGAGACTCGGGAGCCACCGCTGCTGTGACCCGCTCTGGGCTTGCCTCCCGGCCACACTGGAATCAGACTGCCTGGAGGATGGCAGTGGCCAGACTACCGCATTTGGGGGGAAGGAAATGCGAAGAGGAAGGGCATTAGGGCTCGGCTCTCGGGCGGAGTCAGCCGGGTTTGAGTCCTGACCCCGCTTCAGAAGTGGAGGGACCATCTGTCAGCAGCCGCATGCTCCCAGCCTGTAATCCCCAGGTCACTGACCAAAATGGAGACATGAGAGAGGGGTGTGGCTTGGAGGGAGAGACCTAATCCATCCTCGCTGGCAGCCCCAGACTCCCCCCGCCCCCCGGGCCTATCTCCCTCAGATAAAAGAGCTCTCCTACTCTGACTTCCACCACCACTGCCCCACCTCCTATTCCCTCCACCCCTTCTTTTGCTCTGGGACCGCCCAGTCTTCTTCCATACTGTGTATGGTGGGTGAGTTCCAAGTTGCATGACTGGCTCAGGACCGGATACTGGTTGGCCTGGAGCCCAACATGTTCACTCTCTTTCCCGGCCAGGGCGGTGGCAGGGTTGGGGTCGGGAAGCTGGCTCACAAGTAGCCCCTTTTGCCCCAGTGGGTGGTTCAGACTCCAGGCTTGGGGTGGAAACGAGGTACAGACGCCATCTCCAGGTTCCCAGGCCCAGGCCAGTCAGTTACCTGGGAAACTTCTACTGGCTCTTTAGCACCCAGCCCCTTGGTTGCGCCCTGTACTTGTCAGAGGCACAGGCTGACCCTGCAAGCTCTCCGAGTGCCTCTGCAGTGCCCCCTCTCCCAAGCCACGCAGCCACCCATCTTCATCTCCAATTCATACCGGAGGAAACTGAGAGAGGAAGTGACTTTCCCAGGGTCACACAGCTGGGGCGGGTGGGGGGGCACGAGAACTGTTCTTTGCATCTACAGAAGAGACTGGTTGGAGACTTGGAGGTGGAGTTGAGGCCACTTCCTTCACCCCCATTTCTCTGAACTGATCCCCTGGGGATGGGTAGAGGAGGGGTGGAGGAAGGTGTTTGGAGCCTCTTTTCTTGGGGGTTTCTTCACTCCCTTCTGTGCACCTAGAACCCCCCTTCGCCCCTCAGGACTGACCACACTGTGCCCTCACTGCGGGGCAAGAGTCTGGCACCACCCTTCATGCATCCCCAGTACCTCTGGTCACAGGGCCTGGCTGAGCAGGGCTGCCAGTGTGGAAACAGACCTGGGCTGGAGTCCTACATTTGTCACGTTTCCTCCTACCTAAGATGGGAGTAAAAACAATGCTTTCATGGGATCATTGTGAGGCTTCAGTAACACAATTGATGTAAAGTCCTCAGTGTCTGACACGTAGCAAACACTCAGGAATATTGGGTATTATTATTTGTTAGCAGTTGTTGTTTGAATGATTTCCTCTTTTTGCCTGCAGAGAGGAAAACCGTTCCTTTCTCGGTACCTTTTTGCCTCCATTAGAAGGAAGACTGGGGAGCTGGGAGCTGGTGACAGGAAATGCCTCTGCACTTGAACCATAATCTGAAAACTCCCTCCAGAATCAGAATTCTGATGGATTTGCATGGCTCAGAGATCTTCTGGCGGGCCCAGGGTATCTCCCTCCCTCCCCACTCCATCCACCACCTTCTCCAGGGGCTCCATTAACCAGAACATGTTTGTCACAAAGCACAAAGCACGAACTGTTACTGTGTCAGTAAGAAAGGAGCAGCCCAGCCCTGGGCCCACCCCCAGCCTCTGGAAGCATCCCCCACCCATCTCTTCTCCTCCACTATTTGGAACACACCCTGGCAACTGCTGGTTCTTAGTGGGGCTCCCCAAAGGCATGGGCTGGGCTCTGTGCCCCCGTGGCGCAGTACCACTTTTATTCCAGAGAACCTGTTCTTCTCTCTGTGTTCACGGCCTCCCATAGCATATAAAAAACTTGTAAAATGCACCCCTTTTTTATATGAAGAAACTGAGGCATGTAGGCAACAGCTGTGCAAGCCAGTTCCCCACTGATGCTTGGTGTAGTTGAAGGCATGCCAGAAGGGAGGCCTTGGCCAAGTCACTTCACTGCTCTGGTCCTCCATTTCTTCATCTGTAGAATGAGAAAAGGTAGACCTGCTGGATTTGGAAATGCTCTGAAATGACAAAAGGACTATGCAGACCCGCTAGGAAGAAGATGATTCCCATGTGGGATGCTCCATCCAGCTGAGGCCTTGGCATCCACCCCTGGAAACAGAGCAAAGTTCCTGGCCTCCACACCTGGCTTCCCTTGCACGTGCTTCCACCCAACTCCCAAAACACAGAAAAATTTCAGTAAGACTCTCTTTGTTGCCAACTCCTCAGGAAAGTCCTATGCAAATGTTACCAGTGTGTGCTCAAGTAAGGCAATAACATTTCCAGGGGCCTGGAGACCCGAGCCCAGAGGGGCAGGCTCCAGTCTGATCTTGTAGGCTGCTTACCTTCTCTAACTCTGGGATCTGACTGTTGGGCTTGGGTGGCCCCATTCATTACAGAGCGGACTCTGGCCAGAGCTCCTAGATGGGCTTCACCCCTCCCCAGAAGCCCTCTGACTGCCCGGACTAGGGGTCTCCTCTGGGTTCCCACAGCTCCTGGAACTCCTCTAGCATTGACCACACTGCCTTGAAGTTGGTGGACCCACCCCAGCCTGGGAGTTCTGGGCCAAGGGTAGAGGCTGAGAATCAATGTTTAACGAAAAGCCTAAATGATGAATGGATGGATGAGTCAAAACTGACCCAATCTCCATACGGAAAAGGGAACTTAAAAGTACTTAAATTAAATGCTGGTCTGATGAAAATGCATGGTGGAAAAAACATTTACCTTGGAGTTAGACAGGGTATGTTATATAGTAGCTATGAGATTTGGGGCAAGTGATTTAACCTCTCTAAGCCTCAGTTTATTAATGTAAGAGACAGGGATCGTATGTTCCACCTCAGAGGGCAGTTCTGTAGTTCACTCATTCGTATAACATTTACTGTCTGTGCCCTGTGTCAGGCCCAGTGGGGACAGACCTGTCATGGTCTGCAGGGGAGACTTCTGTGCATATAATCACAGTAATGTCATAAGTGCTCTACTAGGGGTAAACACGGGGATTAGAAGGGGCCCTAACTTGTCCTGGGGATTCCATGAGGCTTCCTGGAGGAGAAGTAGTGGGGTGGAGTGATAACTCCCTGAATTCTGGAGCCAAACTGCCTGTGTTTGAATCTGCCTTCTTGGTTTACTAGCTGTATGACCTCTCTTGTGCCTCAATTTGCTCACCAATAAAGCAGGGAGAGTAATAGTTCCTACTTCATGGGATTGTTGTGAGGAATAAATGAGTTCAGTAGACATGATATAGATGTTCACGCTCTTACCAACAGCCATTTATCAAGCACCTACACAGTGCCAGGCCCATGCTGAGGGATAAAACAAAAAATCAGGTTGACATGGACTCTACCCTCATGGAGTTTATACTTTAGGTAAAATCTGAATTGAGTATCAAAGTACAAATTGCCTCTTATCTAAGGAAAGTTTGGAAGAGCAGAGAGCAGAGGAAGGAACTCAGGGGCTGCTGACATTTCACAGGCAAGCAGAACAGGAAAACAACAGAGGGGACAGAGGGGGAACTTTCAGAGAGGTGGGAGGAAAACTAGCGAAGTGTGGCATCCTGGAAGGCAGAGGGGAGTGTGTGGGAATGTTTATTATACTCTATCATCTGTGGGCTAGAAGTTACAGCTACTGAAGCAGCTCAGGGAGGGAGCCTCACTGATGAGGGGAGACAGAGCCGGCATGAGGGTTGGGCTCAGATCCAGACTGGAAGGTCAGCTTCTCTCCCTACCACTGCATGTCTCTGGGACAGTGACATAATTTCTCTGAGCCTCCGTTTTGCTAACTGTAAAATGAGGACATTAACAGTAGTGACCTCACAGTGGTTCTGAGGCAGCTGTGGGAGAACAGGGCATAAAGCCCCCAGCACAGTGCAGGGCGTACCTGGGTGCTCAACACCAATTCCCTTACTCTTTGTCTCTCCTCACCAGCTCCAGCTGGTTTTGCTCCAGCTCCAAGTAATTAATTGCTTCAGTAACTACTGGGTGCACGACTGCTACGTGCCAGACCCTGGGCTGGCTAGGGGAATAAACAGATGACTACGACCTGGCTCTGCCCTCACAATGTTCCCAGATAGGCTGGATGTTAGAGATGGAAGTGACCACCTTATTAGTACATGACCATCGTTATTTCTTTGTTTGAATTCAGTTAATAGGCACAAATGTACTCTGTGCTTACTATGTACTAGTCATTTCACTAGGCCTTAAGGATATGAAGTGACTCAGACTCTTTGGGGAGCTCACAGTCTGGGGGTGGGGGAGGGAGGACATGTGAGCTGAGAGTTATAGTTCAGAGCGATCCAGTGCTTCAAGAAAGTCAATAGAGGGCTGAAGACTCACAGCACAGGCACCTAACCTGGAGAGTGTGCAGAGGGTGTGGCAATGGTCGGGGAAGCCATCTTGGAGGAAGTGAAGTCTGAACTGAAAGTGAAGGCTGGATGGATGGTGGTAGGAGTCTAATGGTGATGGAAGAGCACTCAGGGCAGAGGGAATAACGTGCAAGGACAGAGGTGATAGAAAGCTGATGCCTTCAGGAAACTGCAAGGTAGTTCGGTATGTGTGTTGAGGGCATGGCTGGAAATACAGATGGGGAGGGAGGTAGGGAACAGATGACAGGAGTTTTAAATCCAAGCCGAGTTTGGATTTTATTTGGAGGGCAATGGGAAGCCTTTGGGGGGATCGAAGCAGGGGTGTAGCGTGGTGAGGCAGGTGCTTCAGAAAGCTGTTTCTGACAGCTAGGTGGAGACTGGTCTAGAAGACAAGGGACTGGAGAAAGGGAGATCAGTTAGGATGTGGTTTTATAACCCAGGTGAGAAATGATAAAGGTCTGGAGGGAAGAAATGTCAGTGGGACAAAGGGTGAAGGAGTAGGGAGTGGAGTTTGGAGATGTCAGAGGCAGAAGCTATGGGAACCTTCTTAAATCACTGCATGTACTTAAAAATAAAAGGCATTGCTTAAATTCTGGCTCTTGACACACTGGGGAATGAGTCATTTTTGGAAAGCTGAGTTTTTTATAAAACTGACTTTTTATCCCTTTTAGCATCCTCCAACATTTAAAAGATGTTGTTATTGTAATTACTATTTGAAATGCCTTCGTTATGTCATAATTTCCTTGGAGGTAGCACTGCATCGTCATAAACACAGCAGGAGCTTTGGAGTCAAAGGTCTGGGTCCCAGACTCTGCTCTGCTCGTTACTAGCTGTGGAACTTGGGCAAGTCACTTCACCTCTTTGAGCCTGTTGCCTCTTCAAAATGGGGTCAAGATCACCCACCCAGCAGGCTGTTGCGGGGTTACAGGAGGTAACATATGTAATGCTCTGAGCACGGTACAGGGCTTATCCTGAGTGCTCAGCAAGTTAGTCCTCCGCCCCCTTCCTCCTTCCCATGATGCCCCGGGCTGATCCTTACGGACACCAGTAACGCAGTGACCCTTTTGCAGGGCTCTTTGACCTTCCCTGAAGGGCCCTAGAGCAGTGCTCCTGGACTTCTTGTAACCGCTTTTCATGTTTTCTGTGTCCTCCCCCATAAACTTCCACTTCTCACTGCTGCCATCACCCATTCTCTTTTCCTTTTGTAATCCCATGAGTTTGCAGACCAGATAGTAGTTGTTCTAACTGCTTTACATGTTAGCTAACAGTTAAGTGTTAATTCAATGAATCGGCTACAACTTTATCAACCAGGTACTCTTATTATCCATTTTATAGCTAAAAAGTTGAGGCACAGGAAGGTGAGGTGACTTCCCAAGGGCACACTAGTAAGTGGAGGAGTGGCTTGAACCCAGGCAATAAGGCCCCAGAGGCTATTCTCTTAACCACACATTATGTCACCTCTCAAAACCGAGAACCACAACTAATAGTGTGCAAACTAAGAGTTAATGGACTGAAGACTGGAGAGCAAGTCTCTTTTTTGGTGTTTCCTTTCAGAGCACACTTTCAAAATGCAAGAGCTATATGGCCAGTTGGGCTTGTTAAGGGTTATCTTCCAAAGCAGATTATGTGAGACAAGGGAGAAGCACTAAATGTAGAGAGAGGTTCAAGGCAAGAAAGCCTAGTTGTTGCATCTCATCCTCTTTGTGGCTTTTAGACCAAAAAAAATGGCTTGATGAGAAGAAGAATGGACAAATTCAACTTCCCAAATGGTCTGATGTTGTTTGCATAATGTAAGTGGTGGCTATTAAATTTTGGCGGGTCAATTGAACCCACTGAGAGTCTGAGAAATACAGACTCCCCTCCTAGAAAAGTACACATCTAACTTTTTTTTTTTTTTTTTTTTTTTTTTTTTAAAATAAATTTATTTATATTTATTTTTGGCTGTGTTGGGTCTTTGTTTCTGTGCGAGGGCTTTCTCTAGTTGCGGCGAGCGGGGGCCACTCTTCATCGCGGTGCGTGGGCCTCTCACTCTCGCGGCCTCTCCCGTTGCGGAGCACAGGCTCCAGACGCGCAGGCTCAGTAGTTGTGGCTCACGGGCTTAGTCGCTCCGCGGCATGTGGGATCTTCCCAGACCAGGGTTCGAACCCGTGTCCCCTGCATTGGCAAGCAGATTCTTAACCAATGCGCCACCAGGGAAGCCCCACATCTAACTTTTTGTATACAATTGTAGGGGATTCTAAGATCCATTCTTGGACATGAAACTTAGAGGTTCTTTATAGAATAGTTGTGGCCCTGAAAGTCAGAGCCTGGGGCTTGAGTTCTGATTCTTCTACTGACATTGTGTGACTTCAGGCAAGTACCTACCCTCTGAGTCTCATGTGCACATATGGAGTGATCATGCCTGCCCTGCTTCCCTCACTGCAGTGGACTGTGATGATGGGTGTGGAAGGTGTGGTAAACTGCAAGTGCTGTTTGAATGTTATCAGGACACTGAGGTTCAGAGAGGTTACTCACCTTAAGGTCACACAGCTATTAAGTGGCAGAACCAAGTTTCAAACTGAAAGACACTGAGGTCTCTGGAATATGTGTGTGTGTGTGTGTGTGTGTGTGTGTGTGTGTGTAGATCTGCCTCCAAGAATTTAGAAGAGGATCAAATGGGCTAATGCACGTGGAAGGGTTACCTGGACTATAAAGTGCAATGCCCATGTGAGTTACTCCTGGACTGAATTCAGGATTCCATGTTCCATCTGCCTGTGGGGTCCAGGACTGGTTGGATGAAGGGCTGAGAGGGATGGTGGAAGTGTGCCAATCAGAGATGCTTGCTTATGACAATTAAGACCCCTTCTCACATCCAAATTAACAAATTTTATGCTTTTGGGGAAATCTGCCAGAGCTCTGCAACCTCTTTAAAACGCATCTCATTGACCAGCACACTCAACTCAGCATGTCTAGCTTTGGGAGTAGCAATTTTAATGCAACTGCAAACTTATTTTATGTTTTTAATGTCACCAATAAAATCCATAAAAGCCTGATTCCTATTCTCCTACACTGAAAAGGAAAGATTTCATAAAAGAACTCAGACTTCAGGTGCTTGCAATTCAAAGACGAACACCTGTATGTCCCATAAAACTAGTGGCGCCAGAGCATGACAACATAGCAGACCAGAAAGCTCCCCCAAACTGCACCTTCTGAGAGGTACTGGGAAATTGGCAATACTTCCTTAAACCTTCAAACTGATGCTCCAAACATACAAGTGATAATCCAAGAAACACAGAGGAGTGAACTGGAATGGGGCAGGGATGACAGCAGCCCTGGAACTTCATTCCAGACAGCTGGGCATAAGAACACAGAGCACATATTCTGATTGACACATTTCCGTGTCTGGAGGCTGGGATGTAAAGCCCAAGGAAGTGCAAGGGTAGGACGAAGAATTACAAAGGACTTTGCTATTTTTGTGGTGACAGTAAGTCACTTAATGCTTTTCTTGGATCCTAACTTTAGATAAGTCATTTTTATGTTGTATTTGTAAGAGAGGCCATAAAATTGCTCTGGCCTCCTGTTCTGGAGCTCAGTAGAACAGAATGGCATGAGTGAACAGTGATAATTAGCTGAGGCCTTTCCTAGCAAAGGGGCCCATAGGATAGGATTTCATGGGACTGAGCAAGAAGAACCTTCCAAGGCAGGGTTGAAAAAGGCTGTGTAAACTACATACACATTCAAGTAGCATTTAATAACTTTTATGAAATTGGTTTCAGAGTAAAGTCTATATTATTGGAATGCAGAAGTGAAGATGATGGGGGGAACAATATGATGAAGTCAAACCCAAATTAGATGGAACAGGTTAAACATGAAAGTGAATTCAGAGTCACGTCCCTCCAATCCCCACCCACACATTGCTGCTGTTCCTGAGTATGGCCTGAGTTCAGGGTTGTGGCTTCTCCACGGCAGCTACAGAACACGGTCTCCCTGGAAAAAGAAAAGCTGGTGCCCTAGTGCATCGGTAGCATTGGAAATGACTGTCTTGTGGGGCCATGAGTTTAGGAAGGTGGGAGTGGAGCTGGACTGGAAGTGCTCAGGTTGAACCCCCCCCACTTTGGCTCTCTTTTCCTTTCAGCCTCCCTGGAGAGACCCCTGGGGCCAGAGGAGGCCTGCACCCAGGCAGGTGTAGCACTAGTCTGTTAGGAACACATTCTTTGAAGAGAGTGTTCAGGGGAGGTCCCTGGTTGTAGTGTCAGAGAGAAGACACAAGGTGGAATTTTCCTGGCCGATGCCCACTTCTGGGCAGATGGAAAATGACCAGGCATATCTCAGGCTGTGGTTAGAGTCTTCTGAGACGCCTTGGCTTGGGCCAGGGGGAAAAAACCCAGCGCTCAGACTCCTTTGGACCAAGTACAAAATGTCAAATCAGGATCCCAAACCCTAGGATAGAGACCACAGGGGACACAAAAACAGATACGGAGCAACATTTCAAGACTGAAAAGAAGTCATTGGCGGTGAAGGTATAAACAGTGCTTCCACGAACTAAACTCCAAACCCCAAATCCATACATTAACAAGAATCCACATTTACTAAATCACCCCAAATTATTATATGCAAGTTCAGGCAACACGTGTCTTCTGAGCTAAGCCCCTAAGTTTGCTCTCTTAAATATATGAAGTCAGAATTTTCAGCCGTAGAATGAGATCCCTTTCATTTGAGATGGCAGTCTACCATCTAATACTGAAACCTTAAAAGGATGAAATAGTGGAGCCGGTTCCTTATGACAGCTGGGCTCAGAGTCCATGGGGTGGCTGATCAGATTTTGGTGACAGTCCAGGTGCTTAAAGCACCAAGTGACAAGGTCCAAATGCGTGATGGAACAGAGGGAGCAGAGAGCAGGAGAGAGCTGTGTTCGCTGTACAAGGATGGACCAGCAACCTGGAAGCTGGTATCCATGAGGTTCTAACTGCCCAAATGCAAACCTAACCGCAGCTTCCTGCAGCTGGGCCAGATACTGAAGTCCTGGTACTGGTCCTCTTCACACTATCTCAACATTCACATCACAAAGTTTAAACAGTTTCTTACACTGTAATGGAACAGCAAATACCTCCTGGATGGAACCTGGGGACCCAAGGCAGGAGCAGTAAATGAATATCTTGCATATATGTCAAATGCAGTCCTCAAACACAACCTTACGTCTTAGTAAAGAAGTCAGGAAGTACCAACAAAAATGATATGTTTTTTTCCTACAACAATGTTTAATCTCCATGCCAAGAAGTCCCATTTGACTTTTTCCCCCTGCCTCTTAAAATTAGGTGACAAAGTAGAAATTCAGTCATGAGAAGAAAAAGGCAGAGGTGTATGAGCCCTGGCTCAATGAGACACATCAAATACAGAGCAGCTTGGTGTCACAGGTCAGACAGAACTGTCCCAGACACTGTGGGGAAGGTGGGCACTGGAGAGGTAAAAATCCTACTTCATGATCACTCACACTTCAACAGCGCATTAGTCACTGAAAGAGGGCGAGGTGAAGGGGGCAAGAGAGGCAGAGCTATAGTTCTCTACAATGAGGGTTGGGAACATATACTCGTGGATGGGAAATGTTAAGTAGCTATGTTTATTATTACTTTTTTCCAGCAATCTTGCAAGAGGCAGAAGTGTGACACTGAATTGAGTGAGACGAGCGTGTAGGTGGGTTGGCGAGGAGCCCTTCTCTTGATGCAGGCCTCTGGCTTGTCAAGGAACGGCTGGTTCCACTGCTGGGCCATGTTTACTCTTTTGCTTCAAGGAAAAGGGTTTCTTGAGGGAACAACTTTACCTCCAATAATGATTTATTTGGGTCCAGCTGGGTTACCTAAAAAGAAAGAAAACACATACTCAAAAGACTGGAAGAAGCACTATTTTCTCTCATGGCATTCAGATCCTATCCTGCACATTGATTTTGAGCCTACTTTGCACAGGCACGAGCATTTTCACATCTCTTATCTCATTTGATCCTCAAAATAACCTGTGAGGTAGGTGTGTTGTTACTCCCATTTTTTAGAAAAATCTTAATTTATATTTTTTTACTGCTTTTTTTAAATAAGCTTTTAAATTTTTAATTAATTAATTAATTTATTTATGGCTGTGTTGGGTCTTCGTTGCTGCACGCCGGCTTTCTCTAGTTGTGGCGAGCGGGGCTACTCTTTGTTGCAGGGCGCGGGCTTCTCATTGTGGTGGCTTCTCTTGTTGTGGAGCACGGGCTCTAGGTGTGCGGGCTTCAGTAGTTGTGGCATGCGGGCTCAGTAGTTGTGGCTCACGGGCTCTAGAGGACGGGCTCAGTAGTTGTGGCGCACGGGCTTAGTTGCTCCGCGGCATGTGGGGTCTTCTCGGGCCAGGGCTCGAACCCGTGTCCCCTGCGTTGGCAGGCGGATTCTTAACCACTGCGCCACCAGGGAAGTCCTGTTACTCTCATTTTATAACCGAGGAAACCAGTGCTCAGAGAGGTCAAGTCTCATAGTTTAGTGGAAGAACTAGCATTTGACCTCAGGGCAGGTGGAGGCCCACTGCTTCCTGCACAGCTCAGCTTGGCCAGCAGAACAGGAGGGCCTTAGGAAAGGGTACTGGTTACCAAACAACTCACTGGCATTGCTGGGGACCCATGCTTGGTTAACTCCTGACAGCGGAGAGGGCCTTTTCTGCTTGGTGGGAAAGAGCTAAGCTTTGGGGGCTGATCTTCACGCTAAACGTACCTGTAGTAAACTAGAGAGTGCCCATCCCGCCGTGCCCAAAGATGAGTATCTCCCCTGCTGAGGAGAGGCTCCCTAGGGAGGCATATCACAGTCTCCTTGGTGGTGGTGGTGAAGATATTTAGTTCCAAAAAATGAGTCAAGGTCATAATATGACTTTATATTTTAGAAATAAAAAAATGATTATTTTATAATATGAACTATAGAGAATAAAGCTAGACAAAATCTTCTTGGCTCAGCTGGGATATGTTAATCATATAGGAACCCTACATTAGGTTTATGGCCTCCTAGGTCAGGGGCAAGGATGTGATGTGGAGGTTTTCTGAATCCGAGAGTGAGAGAAAAAAACCCAAAAATTTCCTAAAGGGAACATAAATTTTAAAAAGCTGAGAAATACTAGGACAATGGGCTTTGGAACCAGAAAGATTCTGGTTTAAATCACAGCTGTGTTGGCTATTAGCTTTGTGGCTTTGGAGTTGGTATCAACCCTGTAGCACTGATGTGAGGATTAAGTGAGAAAAAATAAATAATTAGCACAGGGTCTGGCACAGAGCAGGTGTTCAATGACGGCTGCCGTGTATGTGAGCAACTGTAAGGATGGACAACAGACACACAGATAAATGGACAGCTCCAAGTGTGCATGATGGGAGGCCGGGCAGTCTGCTCTGTCAGACATGTACAGGAGCTCTGGGCCCCTGGGCAGAGATTATAGCACCTGAGACGGACAATCTTCTCCTCTGCTCAACTCAAGCCACACCTAATGAGATGGCTGCGCTGTCTTCTCCAGGCCGATGGGGAGGGGATGCCCTAGGGGCCTGAGTGTCACAGGCAGGCTGGCCAGCTGAAGGAGGAACACTATCTTTGACTGTATCCAGATGGAAACCTGGTATGCCCAGGAGGGTCATTAAGGAGATACATCTGCCTCCAGAAACCTCTGTGCTTATAAGGAACCCATAGCAAGGCTGCTCCACTGGTATCTCTTGGGCTCTGGGCAAATGGGCAGGCAAGGTGGTGGGGAGGGCCTAGCCTGCTGTCTGTCTTCCAATGCACCCGGGGGCAAGCTGTTGGCAAATGTTTACCCACTTCCCCAATTAACATACAACACTCTGCTGGCTTCTGTCAACAAACAGAGCTACCCTGCCTCTGCTTCTGACTCATTGGCATTTTCTGCCCAGCTGCTTCTGCTATTGTTCTTAATTAACATGCCAGAGCTCTTCCGGCATCTTCTACTTTGTTATTTGTGGTTCGTAAATATGATGTTTGCTGGGAGAAGCCAAAATCATAATACTTCCAGAGCTGTGCATACTGGCAAAAAGATATGCTAGGAAGCAAAAGAGGTTGGGAGGTTGGAGCCTTGGTGCCATGTTGTCAATATGCAAGGTTAGATGTTCAGAAAACACATCCAGTTTTCACTGTGTCTGCGAAAAGTTAAATGATTTTCCCCAGTCACTTTAAGTGGGAGAGTTGGGACTTGAGAAGGAGAAAACTAGAATTTCTTGAACACCTATTACATGCCAGGCACTTTAAATATGTTATTTCATTTAATCCCTAAACAACCATGCAAGGTTGACAAAATTGAGGCTCAGCATGGTTGCCACTTGTTTAAGGTCACATAGTTAGTGAGGGTCTGTCTATACAGTATAATATTGATAGTAAAAAAGAGTGAAGCAACTAAGATTTAAACTCTAGCCCTGTTACTTACTACCTATATGACCTTGACGATGTAATACAACCTGAGAGCCTCAGTTTTCCCACCTGTAAGATGGGAATAATCAGTTTCTCTTTTATAGGTTGTGCTAGTTAAATGGAATGATGTTGATGAAGGCTCTGGTACAGAGACTGAACCAGTAAGTGCTCAGCTGGTAGCAGCCATTACTGGCTGGAGCGTTGCCTTGGGTAGGGCCCTAGTCTGTCTAACTTCAGCTGGAGCTCTTTCCCCAAAGTCTCCAGGAGCCCAGGCCTGCACTAGGCTTTCTCTCTTATTTCCATCTTGCTGCTCAGCAGAAGGGCTCCCTTTTCCCTGATAGGGTAATGTCTCAGTATCTGGAGACCCCTTTCTATAGCTTCAGTGGGGCTGTGCCATCAACGGACTGCTTCACATTAAAGATGGTTTTGTTGGGGCTGCTCCCTCTGGTACCCCATATCACAAGCAATTTTTTTCTTTGAAGGTCATTTCAGACAGAAATTTAAAGTGAACAAGGACAAATCTGTTTCCATTCTCATCTGCCTGGAGTGGACAGAGAGACTGTAGGGAACCTAGGGAGATGCAGGACACTATATTGTGAGTGGCCATATTGTGAAACGATCCTGCAGTGTTCTGGGCCCCATTCAGGAAGGATGGGGGGGTGTGCCAGGAGGGACCTCCTGTTGGAGAGAAGCCTAAAAACCATGTTTTCTAAGACACATCTGAAAAATGGGATATGTCTTCCTGAGAGAGGGCACTGCTGCTATAGGGGCAGGGAGAGGGCTGCGTCAGCCCTCTTTGAATGTCTGCAGGGCTGGCAAGTAGGACAGGTAGACAGAGCAGATGTGTTCTCTGCAGTTCCAGTGGGTAGAGCTGAGACTGGTGAGGTAAAATTGTAGGGGAGCAGAACTCAGCTGGTCAGAAAAAACTTTTTCACAGAGCAGCAGCTGCTGGTGTGGCTACTACTTCTCTTTCTTTTACCTTTCTTCCTTCCCCTCCTGTCTTGTATTTTCTTTTTGTTCTTCATCATCATCATCATGGTAGCAACCATCAATTACAGTTGACCCATGAACAACCTGGGGGTTAGGGGCACCACCCCTCCAAGCAGTTGAAAATCACATATAACTTATAGTCAGCCCTCCATATATGCAGTTCCTCCATATTGGTGGTTCCTCTGTAGGCGGGGCTCCACATCCAAGATTCAACCAACTATGAATGGTGTAGTACTGTAGTATTTACTACTGAAAAAAATCCACATGTAAGCGGAGCTGCATAGTTCAAATCCATGTTGTTCAAGGGCCAGTCGTATTAGTGCCTCCCGTGTAGCTGGAACCATGCTAAGTACTTTATATAAAATACCTTAACTAGTCCTCAAAACAGCCAAACGAAGTATGTATTATTGCCATTTTAAAGTTGAAGATACCATGGGTTATCCTGCTCAAGGTTGCAGATAGAATAAGGTTTAAAACTCAAGTCCATCTGACTCCAAAGCTCATGATAACCAGAATGCTTCTGGCCTACATGTTGACAGGCTACCTTGGGAAAATAAAGGGGTAGGGAGGGGAGAGGTGAGGGCACTCTCTGCTGTCCCTAGAAGCATTCAAATAGGGGCTTATTTGTGGAAGAAGATCATGATGATAAAGCTAACATTTATTGAGCATTTAATTTGTACCAGGCATATTCCAAGCATTTAACATTTATAAAAGAATTTAATTTTCATAATAACCCTCTGACGTAGGTATAATTATTATTCCCATTTTATAGATGAGGAAACTGAGCCATGGAACAAATTAAAAACTTGCTCAAGGTCTCAAAGTTGTTAAGGGCAGAGACAGAATGTGAATCATAGCAATCTAGCTTTGGAATCCATATGTTTAACTACTGGACTATTTTGCCAGAGGTGCTGCTAAGAGTAGAGTCCACACAGAGAAAGAAGTTGGATGAGATGACCCTGAGGTTGTTTTCTAACCCAGCTTCTAGGACATAAGATCTTCACTTTCAGAATGGCAAAAGGTCAAGGGTCAAGGAAAAAATCCTGAAATGTTTATAACATACGAATACAGAAACGCAATCTGAGCTTATGTTCTGCCATTTACTTGGGATTTTACTGAATTATTGACTTTCTAAATCAACAGAGAAACCCACCCTTTGGGACTCCCTGGGGGAGGAGGGGCATTCTCAGATAAGAGGTATGGCCTAACTTTGTCTATGTTAGAAAAGGAAAGTCAACCTTCTTGACATTTTATTCATTATACAATACTTAGGAAACCTAAGTATTTTAGCAAATTGGCTTTGTGAAACTTGTCTATGTTAACAAAAATGGGACATGTTCTTTGCCAAAGAGAGTTATTCTTTTCTAGGTCCCTTTTCTCAGCAGTTTGAACTTTTCATGTACATCGTACTTCTATTATTTCCCTGGGCTTCAGTTTTTTGTCTTTTGTTTTTTTCCCTGAAAAAGTATAACATTGCTGCTGAGAAAAATGTTAATCAATGTGACAGATTCTCATCCTTAGGCCACTCACTCTGAGTGAGTCCCAGAATGTTAGGGTGGGAAAGCTCCCTGAATCCCATATAGTCCAACCCCTTCATTTCACAAGTGGGCAACCTGAGGCTCAGAGAGGTCAAGTGACTTGGCCCTGATCACACAGTTGATAAGTTCAGTATTCTACCCATTTCTGACTTCTGTTTTGGGGTTCTTTCTAGTCACACTATTCTGCTTCTCACTTAAAAAAAAATACCTGAGCATAAATATAACACTACTACTAGGCTGGGAGCTACTTGAGGGCAGGAGCTGAGTAATACTAAAAATAACAGTAGCAGCAATATATGAATAGTACTTTATAGTTTGTAAGATATTTACACAAACATTAAATCACAATCTTGTAGGGTCAGCATTATTATCAATCCTTTTTATTTTATTTAATTTTGCTAAGGTAAGCTTTTATTTTGAAATTGAATAAAGGAAAGTCTAGATCTAATATTTTCACATTTAGAAAAAATGCTAGGTTCAACAACTGATTTTGGAATTGAACATCTGCATGCAAAAAAATGAATCTAGATGTGCAGACCTTACAGCCTTCACAAAAATTAACTCGAAATGGATTGTAGACTTAAATGTAAAACACAAATCTATAAAATTCCTAGAAGATAACATAGGAGAAAATCTAGATGACCTTGGGTAAGGTGTTGGCTTTTTGGATACAACACCAAAGGCACAATTCATGAAAGAAATAATTGATAAGCTAAACTTCATTAAAATTAAAAACTTTGCCAAAGAAACTGTCAGGAGAGTGAGAAGACAAGACACAGAAAATACCTGCAAAAGACACACCTGATAAAGAGCTATTATCCAAAATATACAAAGGGACTTCCCTGGTGGCGCACTGGATAAGAATCCGCCTGCCAACGCAGGGGACACGGGTTTGATCCCTGGTCCGGGAAGATCCCACATGCTGAGGCGCAACTAAGCCCGTGCGCCACCACTACTGAGCCTATGCTCTAGAGCTCGCGTGCCACAACTACTGAAGCCCGCACACCTAGAGCCCGTGCTCCACGACGAGAAGCTACTACAATGAGAAGCCTGCGCACAGCTACGGAGAGTAGCCCCCGCTCGCCACAACTAGAGAAAGCCTGCGCGCAGCAACGAAGACCCAACACAGCCAAAAATAAATAAATAAATAAATTTATTTTTAAAAAAGGGAAAAATATATATACATATACACAAAGAACTCTTAAAACTCAACAATAAGAAAATGAACAACCCAATTAAAAAATGGGCTGAAGACCTTAAAGACACCTCATCAAAGAGGATCTACAGATGGCAAATAAACATATGAAAAGATGCTCCTCCACATCATATGCCTTCAGGGAAATGCAAATTAAAACAACAATGAGATACCACCACACACCTATTGGAATGGCCAAAATCCAGAACACTGACAACACCAAATGCTGACACTCATATATTGCTAGTGGGAATGCAAAATGGCATAGCCACTTTGGAAGACAGTTTGGTGGTTTCTTACCAAATTAACCATATTTTTACTACATAATTCAGTAATCGCACTCCTTGGTATTCACCCAAAGAAGCTGAAAACCTAAGGTCCACAACAAAACCTGCACACAGATGTTTAATAAGCACCTTTATACACAACTGCCAAAACTTGCAAGCAACCAAGATGTCCTGCAGTAGGTGAATGGATAAGTAAACTGGAACATCCAGACAACGAAATATTATTCAGTGCTAACAAGCTTTCAAAGCACTCTCACGTATATTAGTTAGCTAAACCTTAGAGCTATCCTAAGAGATTGGACTAATTTATCCTCATTTCTGCAGATGAGAACACCAAAACTCAAATAGGGACATTACTTACACATGGTCATACAGCTAGAAATTGGTGGAGCTCAGGTCTTCTCACTCAAATCCTGAGCTCCTTCTACTCTATGAGGCAGCACAAAGGCTGCATATGTAAATTCCCATATTATAGTAAAGCTGAATATATCTGCCCTTGGTTTTGTTCAAAATTAGCATTTACTTTAAACTTGGGAGAACAACTAATTTTTTGGTAAGCTATGAGTAACATATTTTGTTAGTTATTTTGTTATAAAACATGCATATTAAATATTACAAGTTTAAAAAATAATTGTTAATGTCATCACTACCAAAAAAGTTACCATTTGTTTGGCATTTTATAAGTGCCAGGAACTATACTAGTTGTTCTATATATTACCTAATTAAATGGTCACAACAATCCTATGAGATAAGTACTCCTATTATTCTCATTTTATAGATGAATTCTCTGAGGTCAAAAATGGTTAAGGGACTTGCCCGAGTAGGTAGGTAGGAAAGATAATGCTGGAATTTGCACCCAGGTTTGTGAGCGTTTAGCCTGTATCTGATGCACTGCCCTTCACTGCCTCTTAACCTCTGATCCTACTTCTAAACAGGGGACAGTTAATGTGACTAAAGGCTTTCCCTTGGCCATAAAGAAAGCAGGCATTCTGCAGCTGTCCTGGCTCATGTCCCTGTTGTGGCACAAGCTTTGCTGTTCCCCACGGGAACATAGGCTATTTTTCGTTACTGTCAACTTGGTTCTAATAGCTAATTGTCCATTTTCTTTAAACACCTTTTGATGAGCTGGGAATCCTTAAAGAGGGCAGTTACACCTACAAAGTATCAGAGGGAGAACTTAAGAGCCAACCTGCTGGTCATGTGCTGATCAGGGTGTGAAAAGGCTTTGGCAACTGTAAAGTCTTTTGCGAACAAAAGGGATTGATCATCATCATTATCCACAACACCAGTTGTAGCTCCTACTAACTTCTCCTCTACATTTGCTGCAGGTGGTAATGCAACCCCAAAAAGAACTTCCAATCTGGAAGGGTCCCATTATGGGACTACACTCTGGCTTATTTACATCCCAGCTTCTGGTGTAGTTTCTGGACCAATCTGCCTCATTGGATCACAGACAAGCAGCGGCACTGGGGTGAGGGTTTCCAGGAAACAGTGTCACATGCTATTCTTTCCATTATTAAAGTGCGGTAGAACAGCTAGGGTGCTAGAAAGTGAGGTTGGGTGGGTCTTCTGTGGCTGCAAAGCACAGGATGCCTCTACGACATTTTCTTTCCGTGACTTTTTAATTTTTTTTAATTTTTAAATTAATTTTATTGATTTTATTAATTAATTAATTAATTTATTGGTTGTGTTTGGTCTTCATTGCTGCACATAGGCTTTCTCTAGTTGTGGCGAGCGGGGGCTACTCTTCTTTGCAGTGCGTGGGGTGTTTCTCAGGGCGGTGGCTTCTTGTTGCGGAGCACAGGCTCTAGGTGCACGGGCTTCAGTAGTTGTGGCTCGCAGGCTCTAGAGCGCAGGCTCAGTAGCTGTGGTGCATGGGCTTAGTTGCTCTGCGGCATGTGGGATCTTCCCGGACCAGGGATCGAACCCGTGTCCCCTGCATTGGCAGGAGGATTCTTAACCACTGCGCCACCAGGAAAATCCCTTTCCTTGACTTTTTTAGTTGGGAAGAAGGGAGAATGAAAGAAAAGTTAAAGGAAGAACAAAGGGAGAGAAAACTAAGGCATAGGCTGCCCTATCTGTTCTTTGTTTTATCATATTATAATAATGATAACAACAGTTAACATTTATTGGGGGGACTTCCCTGGTGGTCCAGTGGTAAAGAATCCGCCTTCCAATGCAGGGGACGTGGGTCTGATCCCTGGTCAGGGAAGTAAGATCCCACACGTCGCGGGGCAACTAAGCCTGTGGGCCACAACTACTGAGCTCACATGCCTCAATGAGAGAGCCTGCGTGCTGCAAACTACAGAGCCCACGCGCCCTGGAGCCCATGAGCCACAACTAGAGAGAAGCCCATGTGCCACAACGAAGAGCCCGCATGCCTCAATGAAGATCCCGCCTGCCGCAACTAAGACCCTACGCAGCCAAAAAATAAAGAAAAAAAAATTGTTACTTAAAAAAAAACAAAACCGGACTTCCCTGGTGGTGCAGTGGTTAAGAATCCGCCTGCCAATGCAGGGGACACGGGTTCAAGCCCTGGTCCGGGAAGATCCCACATGCCACGGAGCAACTAAGCCTGTGTGCCACAACTACTGAGCCTGTGCTCTAGAGCCCGCGAGCCACAACTACTGAGCCCACGTGCCACAACTACTGAAGTGTGCGTACCTAGAGCCTGTGCTCCACAACAAGAGAAGCCACAGCAATGAGAAGCCTGAGCACCACAACGAAGAGTAGCCCCCGCTCCCACAACTAGAGAAAGACCGCGCGCAGCAACAAAGACCCAACTCAGCCAAAAATAAATAAATTAAAAAAAAAACCCAAAACATTTATTAGGAGCTTTCTAGGTGCTAACTGTTTCAAGTATTTTATAAGTACTACACAACCCTATGAGGGAGGTACTATTACCTCCACTTTAAAAATGAGGAATAGAAGCTCAGAGAGATTATATAACCTGCCTAAGATTGCACAGGCAGGAAGTGACAGAGCAAGGATTTAAAACTAGGTCTGGCTCCAAAGTCTGTTTTCTTAACCACCACACTAGATACTTTTAGTACTGTAGTCATACACTAGACTATTTATTCTAAGTCTCTTGCTTGGAAAGACTATCCCTTCATGTAACTGAAGCATATACCTCTCCACAACAAAGTATATTACTACCTCGGGCATTTGGGGAAATTTCACTCATCTAGCTCCTCAGTTATCACAGACCTAGTGATTGTTAGAGCTGGAGGGGTCTTTAGAGGTCATCTCTGTAACAGATGGGGAAAGAAAAGCCCAGTGAGTGGAAAGAACTTACCCAATGTTTCTCAGCACTCATGGCAGATCTGGGACCAAATCTGGAGTCTTCATTCCCAGCCTGTGCCTTTAGATGGGCTGTTAAATGAGGATACCAATTCTAAAGTGTTGCTAATGTCACAATGGCCTCAAACTTGGCACACTGTCAGGGAGATCCTAGGCACCAAACAAAAAATGTGACGCTTTCCTTGCACTGGTATCCCTGATGGTGGTTTTGGTCACTATATGAGTTTTTTTTTAAAGTGAAAGCAGGTTTATTGAGAGAGATACATATTCCAACGGCAGAATGCAGTCCACCTCATAAGGCGAGAGCAGCCTGGTCACTATACTATTAAACAATGTTAGTGGGGGAAGGCCCAGAGGGAACAGAGGGACTTCTATCAAGAAGGGTAGGGTGGGGCGGAAAGCCTCTTTAGAAACACAAGAAGATCGAAGTCCTGTCCCTCTTGGGCTCTGGAAGACACAATTTCAAGTAACTAAGAGGAAGTCCTGCTTTACAGAGTGGTTTGCAAGCTCACTGTTTCTGAAAGCTTAATAAACAGGGTATAGGCAAATCATGAATGAGGATTCTGGAGTGTGGCGACAGAAATCTAGTGCAGATCAGCCCTAGTGGTGTGCCAGTTACACGTGTACCACGATACTGGTCTCATCCCTCAAAGCAGCCAGAATCCTCAGGGCTGAGTTGCCTTTGACCCTGAGCAACGTGGTATGATTACCCCAATGACGCACACAAACATTTTCAGTGTGTGTGATGATCTGACACAGGCTGGGAAGCAATGATCGAGGGGACATGCCTCACTTTCAGAGGCTGGTATCATGGAAGGTAGCCGGGCTCTTGTATAAAAGGCTCCGAGGACGCCTCTGTTAAAAGATTGGTCCACAACACTAACCACTGTGTTTGGAACAGGACACTAAGAGACAAATGAAAGGAGAGAAACCTGTTAACCGGTCAGGTTAGAACTGCTACTTCAGCTTAAAAACCCTCTGAGAAACGCTGATTATTGTTTGCCCCAGATCACCAGTAGACATGGATTAAATGCTAATTAGGGAGGCAGTTAAGAAAAAGTTCTGGTGGATTTTGAATCTTGGCTCTGCAAGAATACTCCTGAGCAAGTGACTTAACCTCCAGAAGACCCAAATTTCTCACCTGTAATGACAACATCATTCAACACCCAATAAGCTCTAATACATCATTTCTCTCTGGGTCTCTCCTGCCACTCGAGAGAGAGTTGAACAAAGTATCTGAGCCTGCCTCTCTCCTACTTAAAACTCTTACATGATTCCTTGCTACAACAGGATAATTCCTTTTTGCTTTGATCTCATTTCCCCCAATTTGTGAATGGGTGGTGTTTCTGGCTAGGCTTATAACACATCTGTAGTGGAAGACATGGCCAGAAAGACAGTTTGGAGATAGATTGTGAAGGGCTAAAATGCCTTATTATGTTTAGTTTAAACTTCTGGAAAAAACCTTTCTCCCTGGCTTCAGAGAGATCGGGAGTGGCATACTAGATGTACTCTTCAGGCAGAGTAGCTGGGGAGAAAGTAAGCATTTTGAATGCATTTTAATACTCAAGCAGGGCCATGCGAGCTGGTGCGTGCGTAACTCTGAACGCAAACACCGCTCAAGAGCTGGAGCTTTGAACAGGAGTTAAAAGAGTTGAGTCCCTAACGACATACAAAAGACTTGCTGGTGTGATTTATTCTGATGTATTTACTTATCCAATTACCAAAACAGCAGGAGATCATTAAATTTTCTAGTTACCAGATGCAGCACGTTCAATATCTTAAATGTTACCAAGGCTCTATCTGAGCTATTTTGATATTACATTTCACCCACCCAAAGCTTATGAAACTGCAAGGCAGGAATCATGAACAGAGCAGGTGTTTTCTTTGAAGGTTGGTCCAGTGGGTGCCTGTACTATGCCAAACTTATACCAGCTCCCAAACTCGTGGATTTAAGGAAAAGTACCGTGATGAGAAACAAAAGGATTTAGGAGAGAAGATGTTAAGAAAGTGGTACTTGAGGGTGGCTGGAGATATGCATTTTACCTGGCCAGAAATTTCTTCATGCTTGTTTCCTATCAGTTCTGTCCTGATGTCCACAGAAGGTCAGGCCTCAGAGTAGAGGAGGAGAGAAGGGAATAAGCACCCTCTGAGTGAACACACACCTGGCTCCTAACCCTAGCATACTATTTCTGACCAACTGTGTGATCATGAAAAAGTCACTTTTCCTCCTCTGAGTTTCCTTGTTTGTTAAACAAGGATGTTGACATCTGATGCACCACCTTATGGGCCTGCAATGAGCATCACCACAGCCTGTCATCATGCAAACATCTCCTGGATAAGACTGAATAGCTTAAAGGCAGGACTGTTTCCTGTATCCCCAACATCCAGCAAAGAATCTGGTGCATTATATGCTCTCATAAGTGCTTGTTGAAAAAATGATCAAACCAGAGAATGTACATCATGGGACATCAAAAAATACAGAGCAAGCCTTTATTAACATTTTAGGAGTAAGTCACAAAATAGACATTTATTCTATTTTCTTTTAAAAAAAAAATCAAATAAGTAAAATCTGGGCCTAAACTTTTTGAAAGGGTGGTGGTGGCTTGGCCCCAACATTCTTTACTATTTTGATCTCTAAATACTATCCCCTCAAAGACCTTATGCTCCAGTTGACCAGAGCAGTTTGCTATTCCCCATTTATGTCTCGTGCTTCTCTTCTCTGAACCTTTGCTTATGTTGTTTCCACCACTGGACTGTCCTTTCCGCCCAGTTCTACCTGTTGAAAACTTGCACATCCTTCAAAGCTCAGCTCAACTGCTACTTCTCCCGTGAAACCAGGCCTAAGTGACAGAGCATCTTCTCCGATTCACTGCGCCATGGCTCCTGTGACAAAGGGGCCGTACATGTTCACTGTGGTCTCTCCATCATATTCCTGTTCCACTGCCCTGCATGCGGCCAATTCACATTTGCTTAACTAATACCTTTGCTTCCCCTTACGCTTCTCAGACAAGGTGGCTTAAAGGTCTGCTGGCAGACTCAAGGTCAGTGTTTAAACTGGAAAACAGGCACAGGCAATGCCAACCTTGTCCTTTGTTAAAATAGTACTCCTATACTTTGACCAGGCAAGGCAACCCATTTCTGGGGACCTACCCCAAAGGATCAGCTACAGTCTCATACTGAGCTATCTGTCTGTTCTGTCTCTCACGTTATTTTGCAATTGTCTATGAGTCTGTCTCTCCAGTTACACTGAATTCCGAGGGCATAAATGAGGTCTTACTGGCTATCTATCCCCAGGGCTTACTATATGCTGGAAACAGTATGAATTCAACAAATGTTTGCTGAAAGACTGACCTACTGAATGACTGAATGGAGGCTCCCCACTCCTCCCTAAAGCCTCCACCGACCCAAAGTCAAAAGAAGCCATAGCCCCAGACCTCTTCCCGTAGCCTCACTCCTATGGCAGGCAGAACCTGCCAGTGATACCATCAACAGGTCACCCAGGCAAGTCCTCTAGCTCTGGACTCTCTCTGGCCCTTACCTCAGTCAGCCCTGCTGCACAGACATAGGGACTGAAAATAAGTTTGCATCAGTTGCCCTTTCAGAAGGGACAGATTTTTCCCTGTCTATTTAAACTGCTGTTGGAATTGGATAATTAGAAGGATTTAAAAAATCTTTAATACTCTAAACAGAGAAAACTGGTTCTGAATTATTAAGCAACATTTTCAATGCATCTGAATAACCTTAAGTGACTTAACTGCCACCTGATCCTAAGCTCTGGCTCAGATAAATAAATGTGAAATACTGTCAAAGCCCCAGCTTATAGGAGCTGCCAGCTACAGTAAATAAAAGCTTAAGTCCCCATAAACTGCCTGGGACAGAGACATTCTCATATAAAAGGAGTGAAAGAAGGTGATCTTAAATAAAGCCAGTAGGACGGGGAAGCCAATGGTTTTGTTTTAGTTTTCAGAAGAGAGTTGTCAATGGAGTAGGTATTATCTATATCCAGGTCATTTAATTATAGAATCACATAGTATCAGAGCTGACAGAAGATTAAGAAAGCACTTATCTTAATCTCTTCATATTTCAGATGAGGAAAACAGGACCCAGAGAAGTATGTACCTTCCTTGAGATCACACAACAAATGGCTGGAAGAGTAAAAATTCTGTCCTAGGTTGCCCGGCTCCCAGCTTAGTCCCCTCTCCACTACATTCTTCTGAGAATGTCCTGCTGGAGATGTCAAAATAAGAGGCTGACAACTGGCTGTTAAGAAACACCTGAAATATCTTTCCCATCCCCTCACTTTCAATCTATGTGCGTCCTTTGCCCTAAAGTGGGTCTCTTGTAGGCAGCATATTGTAGGCTCTTGTTGGATGTTCCTTAAAAAGCTAAAAATAGAGTTACCATATGACCCAGCAATCCCACTCCTGAGCATATATCTGGAAAAGACGAACACTCTAATTTGAAAAGATACATGCACCCTAATGTTCATATAGCAGCACTATTTACAATAGCAAGACATGGAAGCAACCTAAGTGTCCACTGACAGATGAATGGCTAAAGAAGGTGTGGTATACATATACAATGGACTATTACTCAGTCATAAAAAAAGCATGAAATATTGCCATTTGCAGCAACATAGATGGACCTAGAGATTATCACACTAGGTGAAGTAAGATAGAGAGACAGTCATATATCATATGATATCACTTATTTGTGGAATCTAAAAAAATGATAAAAATGAACTTATTTACAAAACAGAAATAGACTCACAGACATAGAAAACAATCTTATTGTTACCAAAGGGGAAAGGGGGGCGGGAAGGATAAATCAGGAGTTTGGGACTAACAGATATATACTACTATATATAAAGTAGATAAGCAAGAAGGACCTACTGTATAGCACAGGGAATTACATTCAATATCTTGTAATAATCTATAGTGGAAAAGAATCTGAAAAAGAATATATATATATATATATATATATATATATATATATATATATATATCTGAAAAAGAATATATATATATATATATATATATATATATAGATAGATAGATAGATATATGGTTGCCATCCTCAACCATCAGGATACCATAAATTATATATGAGTTTCTGCCTGGTGAGATGAGAAATACAAAAACAGTAGATGCATGAATGGGTAGGAATATTTTATTTCTTCTCATTTATTTACTAGACAAATATTTCCTTAGTGTTTACTACAATATCAGAAACTGTGCTGGGTACTGGGATATAATAGTGAACACGGCACTATCTCTGCCCTCAAGGAGTGTAGAGTCTAGAGCAGGACGCGCAAGAAATTGGCCCACAGCAATTCAGAACAGTAAACGGCTACGATATGGAAGAGGGCAGCAGGGGAGCACAAGGAAGGCAAACACCTAACTCGCCCTAGTGTGTCAATCAACTACATATTGCTCTTTCCTCCTTGTCTCATTCTAACATGCACAACTGTTTCCTACAATCTAATTAACCATTTTACTGACATAGTTTCATATACAATAAACCAGTATTAGTCGCTTAGTTATGTGCCAGGCACTGTACTAGGGAACATTCAGATGAATTAGACATAATCCCAATTAACTTCAGACTTCATGTGGACAATTCTTTTTTTTGTTTAAAAAAATGTGTATCTTACCCTCATTTTGTGACTATGTAAACTTGGGTCAACCATTTCTGCTTTTGGTGTCTTCGGTTTTTCTATGCCTTGATCAAGTTACTTTCTTTCCCTGCATCTTGGCTTTCTCATCTATAAAATAAGGGTCTTTTCTAGTTCTCACAGTCTAAAATGCATGCATGGGGAAGGCCTGTTCACACAAGGCTCTTATAACCAGAGGACGGAAAGTGAAATAAATTTGGAAATATCAAAAGAATCTTCAGGTTTGGGATTCAGCCAAAGGCATTAAACCTGAATCCTTGAGGTCCTGGTTCTGGGTGAAGAGCAGGGTGTGGTCTGGGTGAAGTAGGCAGGGGCTGGAGCTGGAGCTGGAACTGGCATTGCAGTGAGGCCCGGGGGATCTGGCATCATGATGCACATGCTACTGCACTGGAACTCCAGCACTGGCTTTGAAAATTACAAGGAGTGTCTAGAAAAGGTTAATCTGTGCATATACACATTTGCAGTTGTTTGTATTTAGAATGGGGTTATTATACAGACTTTAAGTGAGCAACACGTGTCTGCAGAAGCACCTGGAATACTGAGCACAGAACTAATGATTTTTTATTTATGGCCAGATGGAGCCAGATTGGATTGTATGTATACCCTTAAAAAGTTTATTTGATTTCTGATAGAGCAATTTCAAATGATATAGTGCTTTATAAGCACCTTATAAAATTAAGTTCTGGCGTAAAGTAAGTAATTTGGAAGGTTTAAATACATCAACATACCTATACACGATCCTAATAGTCACTCCATTTTATTTTCAGCATGGTGTAGGGAAAGAACCTGGGTTTTAGGAATCAAATACTGGTATTGATATTTATTGTGCAACCTTGAAAATTTAAGCTCTCTAATAAGCTTGTGTGTCCTCATCTGTAAAATGGGGGTGATATGCATCTTTCAGAAAACTAATATACTTGATTGTGCATATAATAGGCATAAAATAAATGACTTTAGTCATTGTTATAACCTCCCACTGTTCCAAGTACTTTGTAAATGAGTTAAAAAGGGGCAAAGGTAGATTTTATTAAGGCTCTGAATTCCACTCGGCTTCCATGAAATGCCTGCAATCACCTCAAACATATTTTAAAAACTCCTTTGTGTATTCCTTTGATCTGGTCAGGGGCATACAATGATGGGTTTTCTTATATAATATCACTGGTTCTCTCAATACCTTTGTGGGTTAGCAAGATCCTTTGCTCTCCTTACCATCAACTTCATCACGACGGCTTAGATATACCGAGCATTTACTGTATACTAGTGCTTTACAAGTATCACTTCGTTTTTACAGCAGCCCTGTGAAGTAGGTACTATCATTATCCTTTTCTTATAGATGAGGAAATTGAGCTTCATAGAGGCTAAGTAATTTGCCCAAGATTAAAGAGCTAGGAAATGCAGAGTTGAGATTCAGCCTGGGACTCCAGAACTCAAGTCTTTTAACTACTGCCCTGTACTGTCTCTCTGTCCCTCATCTCCTTCAAATCTACTCGTTACTGCCAGGGGTCTTTTTTTGGTATAAAACTAGTCTCACAGTTTAAATCTCTTTATCCTCTTTAGAAAGCACCACCTAGACTTTCTCCTGGCACCTCAGACTTAACAAATCCAAAAGTGAACCTGCGTCTTCATCTGTCTTCTTTGATTTCTGCACATGGTAACTAGCATGTTCCTAGTAATTCAGGCTGGGAACCTCTAAGCACCTTTGACAACTCCTTCTTCCTACCCTACCCAGCACCCTGACATAGCTAGACAATCACCAGATCTCACTGATTCTTTCTTCTTCCTGATTCTGTGCCTCCTCTTCATCCTCATTGCTGTCATATCAGTTCTGACTCCCATAAGCCTGTTGTCTTGTCGACTTCAAGTCCTATCTGGTTTCCCTTTCCCAGGCTCTCACTACTCTAATCCTTTCTGATAAAAATAATCAACAGGTTTGAGAAAAAAACAGAAATGTGGCATCAAATGACCTAGCTGGAGCTATTGCTCTGCAACTTATTAGCTACTCAATTTGTTAGACATTTGACAGCTCTAAGTCTAAATTCCTTATCTTTAATACAAGGCTCAACATCTACCTTAACTAGTTCAAATTTCCACTAGAATTGGTTTTGTGAGGGCAAAAACTTTGTTTAGCCTATTCACTACTGTATCCCCAATGTCTTATGCATAAGCGGTACTCAAATATTTGTTGGATTAATGCAAAGAAAACTCTCCAGTATTTTTCATCGCCTATCTCATTTTCCTCCATGCCCAACTTTATATCCTAAATTCAGTCATAGCAAACTGTGTGCAATCCCCAGTCAGTGGCCCCTAAGCATAGTGCTGAAGTGCTACCTAGTGTTCCTCAGTGTAAGAAGGCTGTGATGTGCCTTATGGAGACTGTGTGTTAGATAAGCTTCATTTAGGTATGAGTTGTAGTACTGTTGGCCATGAGTTCAATATTAATTAATCAACATTATATATTAAATAAAGCGTCTTTAAACAGAAACACATATAAAACAAGGTTATGCATTGATTGATGAAAATGGAGGCTCACAGTAATTTAACCCTATATTTCCCCTGAGGCAATGATTATTTACTAATTTAGTGTTTGTGACACTTTATACAACATAACTACTGCAAATCATAAAAACTGACCGTAACACTCAGTTCTAAAACGAATAGCTCCCCACAGCCTTCAGAATAAAATTGTAATTTCTTAGCTTCAGGTACATTGCTCACTAAAATCCGCACCCCTGACACAGACCTTTTTGTTCAGCCAAATCTGTGTATGCTTCATGTTGTGCCTTGTTTGGTGATATGTGCCGCTTGCCTGCTAGGGTGATCTCCTGCCTTATTTCCCCTACCAGACTTGGCCTTGTAGACCAAGGCCATGTTATAATTATCATCACATCCTCCACAGTGTGTGCCATCCACCCATCCTCCATCCACCCACAATTCAGGGAGCCCCTACTCTGTGATAGGCCTGTGTGGTCCCTGTGTCAGGAACAGGGGGTGCAAAGGCAAATAAGACGGTATAGCTACTGCCCTAACTGAGTTTACAAAGAGCAGGTCCTGGAGGACCCTGACATAAATGAAGTGAGTCTCCATGAGGAAATGAGCCTGTCTTTGACCCTAGGAAAAATATCATGAACTAATTCAGGAATGTTTCCAACTATGAAAGAAATCTGCTGTCTTGGTAAAACAGAATGCAGATATTAGACTCTCGATATTTCTACCTGAACACCCCCTCAACCTTTTGTTATTGGGCATGTAAGGTAGACTGATATCCTTCCTGGAAAAGCTGGTAGTTTCCAAACAGTTAACAGTGGATAAAGATTCCTTGTCTTCTTGAAACCAAAACACGAAAGAAAAAATAAGGATAGGAAAGATGGAGTGGGAGTGAAGAGAGAAATAATCACCATTACCATCATACCAATTACCATTATAAGATTCTTACTCTGTGTTAAATGCTATATATATTAAACATTTTACATTTATTCTTTCAGTTAATGCTCACAACAACCCTTTAAAGTAGATACTGTTACTCTCATTTTACCAAGAGATTAAGTAATCCCTCTAAGATCACTCAGTGAAAAGTGGATCTAGAATTCAAGGTCAGGTCCATTTGACTCCAGGCCTCTGTATGCTCTTGTTTCAGGCTACAATGCCTCTGAAATGTGATTGAAAAGAAGAGGTACTGTTAAATAAATCATCCTTACAGTGTTGATTTATATTTGCTTATAGGACAAGCAAGGAAAAATAAATACCAACAACTCCCCCTTTATTTTAAGTAGCCAGTTTGTATAAAGTATTATATCTCTGTGGTGAGGGAAAGTAGCTGCAGCTTCAAGAACAACTGCAGGAGCCCTGAGCAGACCACTACAGATTTTGGGGCAAGTTTACATTGAATATGTTGGCACCCTAGAAAGTAGGAGATGGCCATCTCCAGGGACTGAGTTTCCCTTGGGTTCTCTTGAAAGTCTCCTTTGAAAATACAGGATTAACTGATGCCTGTTAGTATCCTGAAGCTACTTTTACCCTTCACTACAGGACTAAGTTCTGCTACAAGTGAAGATGAGAGGCAAAGTCAAATGCTTAGAAGCTTCCCAGTTTACAGAGTTCCACCTCCATATCCAGTAGTAAACCCCAGAAGTGAATTTGAGATGTGTCTATCATAAAAAATAAAACTATATGTGCACAGAAGAGGCCTGATGACTATTCTTTTGAAAGGCTTGCTTACAAGGCTGGCATCTGGGAACTTGGTTTTCAGGAGGATTTGCACTATTCCCAGAACTGATAATAGTGGTTCACTGTGCCTAAACGGCTTGTGCAAACAACATAGTTTATGCTGAACACCTGCTTTTTTTCTGGGACTCTGAGATTTTGGTACATACCAGGCAGAGGGTACCTACGTGATCAGCCCCCAATGAAACCCCTGGGCACTGAAGTCCCTAATAAGCTTCCTTGCTTGGCAACATTTCACATGTTGTCTCAAATCATTGCTGGGGGAATTAAGTTCATCCTGTGTAATTCCACTGGGAGAGGACCCTTTGAAGCTTTGCCTGGTTTCTCCTAGACAGCCCATGTGCCTTTTCTCTTTGCTGATTTTGCTTTGTATCCTTTTGCTGTAATAAATCACAGCTGTGAGTATGACTACATGCTGAGTTTTGCTATGGAATCATGGAACTCTGGAGTGGTCTTGGGACCTCTGCCCCACAGATGGTGTCAGAAGTGGGATTCAAAAGTCTAACCCGGCTCATCAAAATATGGTGGAAGCACTGTTTTTTGGGGAGAAAAAAGGATGAAGAAGCAGGGAATGATGAACCTTTGGTGCCTGGGTGGATATAGAGTCATTTGTCCATGGTATGAAACAGCAGCTCAGCTGATGGTCTGTTGTAATAAGTAAAATTTACCTCATGGAATTTTAAAATGATAGATCCAATTCCAGGAGAGTTGGTTTATTGGCTCCCCTGACTGCTTTTGGCTGTACTGGCTGACGTGAGGGGAAAAAGGTGCAGCCCTGTAATGCCTTTGGTTTTTTTTCTCTTTTCCAGGTGGCAAGAGATTGGATGGGTCAAAAATGTTAAAAGTTTGTACTGTTCTCTCCTTTAAGTGGGAGGGAAAAAATAGTTAAATCAGTTCCCTGGACTGGAGCACAATTTTAGATAAACCAGCGGGAAAATTAAGGGAGAAAAATACTTCAGCCATTTCTTCAGTTGGCTGTTGTTACCCTTGCTGCAGCAGCCTAGTATGGCTCCCTTCCTGACTTCCCTTGCATTCCAGGAGGGATCTTCCCCCAGCAACTTTAATATCATCCTTGTAAATGCTAAATTTACTGTTGGAAGGTTAAGTAAATTTGCAATGAGGAAAAAAAGCGGGTATTAAAAAAATAATCGTTTTGTGGCTACTACATTTGGGTATACGGTAAAAATTGATATAAAACATTATACAGCACTAATTAATTTCATAAATGCTAAAGGAATCAGCTCAATTAGGGAAAGCCGCAAAGAAAAAGTGTTAGTAGAACACGATTGCCTTGCTTTTTGCTTGCTGGTGAATGGGTTAGAATTTAAACCCTTTGAATAACAGAACAAGTCTCCAGAACTAACGATTTTTGCTTATTGGAGGCTCTGAAAAAAGGGAGACAACACAGACAAGAGAGGCAATCTCCAGATAGAGATACATGTAGGGAGTTTTAAAAAGCAGTTTTTAGTTTGATAATGGTACTTATAAAATCAGATGTCTGATCTTTAGAGGCTAATGATTTTCCAGCATACTGTGCATATTTTTGAGTAGGTAAATTTGGACAAGACCAAAAGGGCTTAGGAAAGCCTGCTTGTCACTTGAACTTGTAACACAGCTGTCTGTCCCTATAGCATCTTGGCTTTGCTGCTGCTGAAGAAAAGATGTTGACTTCTATTGGAATCCTAACTCCACAAATCCTAATTGTCCAGACCTGACTCTAAACTAAAACCTGATATTGCCTGCTGTGAGTGGCTTCAGCATCAGAATGTACTGTGCTGAACTGCAAGCAAGCATAGGCTCAATGAACAGGACTTTGACTCTGGGACCACTGTAGATTTAGGATACCTCTGGGTAGGGCCTGAAATTGTGAAAACATCATGGATGCTGTCTGTATCATCTGGGTCACATACAAATGCCAACAGGAAAGAGCTTGTTTTTTGATGGGACCATCTAAAATCAAGCTGCTGGGCTTCCCTGTTGGCATAGTGGTTAAGAATCTGCCTGCCAATGCACAGGACATGGGTTCGAGCCCTGGTCCGGGAAGATCCCACATGCCGTGGAGCAACAAAGCCCGTGCGCCACAACTACTGAGCCTGAGCTCTAGAGCCCGCAAGCCACAACTACTGAGCCCACGTGCCACAACTACTGAAGCCTGCGTGCCTAGAGCCCGTGCTCCGCAACAAGAGAAGCCACGACAATGAGAAGCCCGCGCACCGCAACGAAGAGTAGCCCCCGCTCGCCGCAACCAGAGAAAGCCCGCACACAGCAACAAAGACCCAACACAGCCAAAAATAAATAAATAAATAAATTTATTTTTAAAAATAAATAAATAAAATCAAGCCGCTGACGGGTTTATATTTGATGCAGAGACTGAATGCATTCCTGCAAGCTGGGGGAGAGCATATCACAAGGAGTGTGACCTCCTTGCCCACTCCTGACAGAATGGACTTTCGACTTCCTTTGGGGGATGTCTCACTGCTGATGACTTGTGTTCAACTTCCCAGAATAGTTGCAGTTTGCAACAGTGGACTAATAAATAGCTTGACTCTACTTCTTTCACCTTTCTCTGGGAGCACACACCTTAGAAAGACAGTCTGATTATTAAATACAACCGTTCTCAAAAAGGGATTGATCTTTTCTAGGCTGCTCACTGGATAAATGAACAGGACAAAAAGGGCGGGAGGTTATATAAAGTTGTTTTGAAAATTCTTCATAATTAAGGATTTTGTACTAACCAATTCCTAAACATGATGTGCCTTTCTGGTTAAGCTGTATAAAAATGATTTTCTATAAAAATCTTTGGCCCTGTTGCATATACAGTCCTTCCTGAGGAAAGGTCTGGATGAAAGTAGGGGATAATTATAAAAAAAAAAAAGTAAAATTATGACTGCTGAGACACAACGATTTTGTAACAAAGAAGAAAAAGCAAAACAAATCAAAACCCTGGCACCTGGTGGGGGAGGGGGGTGCAAGGGAGGAAGAAAGTGTTAAAATCTTTGCTTTTCAAAACTGTTCCTGGAAACGTTCCCCTCTTCCTGAAGGAAAACTCCCCATGCTGCCTTTCCAAGCTGCTTCAAGTGCTTTGAATTCAAACTGACTGCTGAGTCTACAATCACACATGACAGTGGTGACTATGAGACAGCAGGAGGTGGCCTCAGCTCCTTAACTTCCAAGCAGAACGCCTCCAGATGCCGTCTACATTCATGAGGTGAATGAACTGGTGTCACGGATAAGCAAAACTGAGACTGCCTTAGGCAGTCCCTCTGAAACCAAGGGCTGAACTAAATTGCTGACTGAGAACCCAATGGTGGGAGGTATCACAGTGGCCCTGACTAATGTATGTCCTGCTTGGGGTGCTCTAACACTTGTAAACTTTGTTTCCAGGGGTACCACGAATGCCCTCTGTAATTGTACTTCTGGTGTGTACCCTGATATCATGACACTGCCTCAGTATTGGAAGGCAGTCAGGTCAGCTTCACCTTGGCTAGAATTGTGCTGTACCTGAACCGATGCCTTGGGCAAAGTGAGAAAAAGGGTTAATACAGAAACTCAAAGAGGAAGCCATCTGGCTTTCTAAGACAGACTTTAATGGTTAACGGAATTTGTTTTAACTGGCTGAGTCCAGGATCCCTAAAAAGCATAAATAACTGAGATCAATACTACAGGTTTTTCTCACTCTGTGTGTAGCTTCCTACTGATCGTAATTTTTCTGTAAAGATGCCTCGGTCAAGAGCAAAAGGCATGATCTCTGCAGAAAAGAGTTAACATATAGCAGGCCTGACTGCTATTCTTTGAAAGGCTTGCTTACAAGATCAGCCTTTGGTTGGTGTCTGGGAACTTGGCTTTTAGGAGGGTTCCCACTATTCCTAGAACCGATAAGAGTAGCTCACTAACCTTAAATCGTCTGTGCAAACAATATAGTTATGCTGAACACCTGCTTTCCTTCTCGGATTCTAGAATTTGGTATGTACCAGGCAGAGGGTACTTATATAATCAGCCCCCAACTAAGCCCCTGGGCATTAAGTCCCTAAAAAGCTTCCTTGCTTGACAACATTTCACATGTGTTGTCCCAAACCACTGCTGGGGGAATTAAGCTCATCCTGTGTGACTCCACTAGGAGAGGACCCTTGGAAGCTTTGCCTGGTTTTCCCTAGACTTGGCCCTGTGTGCCTTTTCTCTTTGCTGATTTTGCTTTGTATTCTTTTGCTGTAATAAATCACAGCTGTGAATATGACTATGCTCAGTCCTGTGGGTCCTCCTAGAATATCACGGAACCTGGAGGTGGGTCTTGGGGACCCCCCGACACATTATATGAACAAGTTTCCCATTTAGGATAAACAGCATAGGCTCTGGAGGTTTAAATCACAATTACGTCAGTTACTATGTACGTGACCCTGGAAATGGTACTTACTGTCTCTTAGCCTCAGTTATCTTATTTGTAAAATGGGGCTACTATCTATGCTTTAGGGTTTGTATAAAGATTGAGAGAATATTTTCTAAAGTGTCTGGCACAGAGGGGCACGTTAATAATTATTATTATCCTTGTCTCACTGAAAGCTGGAAAAGGCTGTGAGAAGCAAAGAGATCACCAAATCAGGCATAAAAATTTCAAAGAAAACTTGCACATCAGCAATCCACTCACTTTCGGAAGGCTTAGACCCAACTTGTCTTGAAACTAAGCAAAAAATTGTAGCAACACATTTTACTGAAAACCTCTGTGGTGTTTAGTCACATTTCCATCCAATCCCAACTAAGAGGATTCTGCTTTATGGAAACAGTGATGTGGAAGGAGGAGGAGAGAATACACTTCCTCACAGGAAAGTCTGACTGAAAGTGAGATGGTGTGGTTTCACCCTACACACAGTGCCCTGCCCAGGGGCATGAGCATGGTGAGCTGTGTTATTCCTTCCCAGCACAAGGTCTACACGTCTTAAAGCCTCACATATCCTGAGTACCTACTACATGTCATATCCTCGCTCTCAAATCACCTCACTTAATTCTTACAACCACCCCATAGGTGGCTATTATGATCTGCCTTTTTACAGGTGAAGGAACCATTTTATAGAGACTATGTGACGCATCCAAGGTCCACCTGATAACTCGTTCTTTATACTATAGCATCATGCTCTCTCCCCCATCGTGACTGCCAATGCTCAGAACACATTTTTCCTGCACTAAAGGAACTACAATAAATAGTGGACTTTCTTCCAAGGAAGGGTGTTTTATAATCCAAGTGACAAAGTGCAGGTCACCTCACATTAAGAATGAGGAATGTGTCTAAAAACTTATTTTTTAAAGGCAAGAGACAGGTCAAAAGCAGTGACTTCCTGGAGATGGATCAAAGAAACTCAGCATTACCAAATCAAGTGGCATGGCCCTCTGCCATTTACCAAGTGTTTTCATTATCACTTTTGATCTTATCATCATAATATATCTGTGAGGATGCTTGATATTATCCTCACTTGAAAGATGAAGTAATTGTAATATAGAAAATAGAAATCATTTACTCAGTGTAACTCAGAAAACGGATAGAAGTGCCAGCATTAGAATGAAGATTCATCTGACTCCAAGTATAGGGAGGGCAGGAAAAGCTATGGAACCATTTATCACAATACTTAGTCCAGGCGTTAGAGTTTACATACAACCATCTCCCTAATCTTCCCCTGCTTGGCTGCATTTTTATCAGTCTTATTTTAAGTACTGCAACCTCCCCTGACTATTCTGGCTTCAGTCTTTTTACATGTCAATTCATCTTTCCAAACTGCCAGTGAGATAGAACAGAAAAAGAATCAGCACCTTCATATTTAATTTCCAGCTCTGCCACTTCCTGGCTAGGTGACCTTGGTCAAAACACTTAGAGTTTCACTTTCTGTATCTGTAAAATGGAGATAATATTTGCTTGGTATAATAGATTCTTGACCTGGGTTTTAAATCTGGTTTTTTGTGCCTTTAATTTTTTCAATTATGGAGTAAGGATAATACCAATCTCATAGGATTGTTGTAAGGATTCAAGTAAATGATACCTGTCTAGTGCATAGCATAGCTGCCCAACACACAGTGGGAACTCACACAGTGGTAGGCAGCATTATTATTACTTCACAGGTTGTTTGTCTGCTTCATTCATTCATTCAACAGATATTTACTGATCATCGATTAAGTTCCAGGTACAGTTCTAGGTGCCAGCTATATAGCAGTGAATAGGTAAAGTTCCCACCTTCAAAAAGCTTTTATTCTAGTAGGGTGTAGATAATAAACAAGTAAAAATCTATTATTACCTATGTCAGATGGTGATCAGTTCAGTGGAGGAAAATAAAGCAGGGTAAGAGGCATACGGATTGCCAGTCTGGCAGGGTAGGGAAGGTGGCAACAGAGAAGAGGGAAGGAGGACTGTTTTTTATACAGGTTCGTTAGAAAAGGCCTCAGTGGAAAGGCAATATTTGAGCAGAGACCTAAAGGAAGTAATGGCATGAGCAATATGGATATCTAGAGGAAGATAGTACAAGTACAAGGAGCCAAAGTGGGAAAACATTTCATGGTTTTTCATAAACAACAAGGATGCCAGGGTGACTGAAAAAGATTGAGCAGGGTCAGAGAAATGCCAGGGAGTCACATCAGGGAGGGCCTTTCAAAAACTCAGAACTAGGTGGGGAGCCATTACAGGGTTTTGAGAAGAGAAATGACACGATCTGCTTTATATTAAAAAAAACACAAAACTATTGTTTTGTTTTGTTTTTTTAGAAAAAAAGACTGAAAGGGGGAGGGTGTGCAGGTGGAGGGAGGACACCATTACAATAATCTAGACAAGAAACCGTAGTGGCTTGGACTAGGGTTTAGTTGTGCAGGCAGTGAGAAGTAGATTCTGGATATACATTTTGAAGGTAAAACCAACAGAATTTGCTTATGAGCTGGATAGAGAAAGAGAGAAAGAGGAGTCAAGGATAAATCCAAGGTTTCTGGCCTGAACAACAAGAATGAAGCTGTCATTTAACGAGGTGAGGATGACTACGAGAGGAGAAGATTTGGGGGAGGGTAGAAATCAGGAGTTCAGTTTTGACTATGTTTAATTTGAGATGCCAATCAGACATAAAATGGAGATGTTGAGTAGGCAGTTGTATGTATAAATGTCTGGAGTTCAGGAGGAAGCTTGGGCTGGAGATATACACTTCAGAGCTGCAACTGTATATATGGTAATTGAAGCCACAAGATGAATGAGATCCCCTAGATATTGAGGGTAGAAAGAGATCAGAGAATTGACATTTACTGAGCACCTACTATGTGCCAGGCAATGTGAATTTGTACATTATGGAGTAGTGTAGGGCTAACTGTTCTTATGCTGAAGATAACCATGATGACCATGTCATTCCCTTCCTCAACAAACTACATGGAATAAAGCCAAGCTCCCTTTCCTGGTATTCTAGGTTTTATACAATCCCCATTCAGCCTTTTCTCAGAACTTTATGATACAAACTCCATATTTCAATCAATCTGGTCTATGCCCCATTGTCTAGCCATGCCTTGAACTTTCCAACATTAGATTCTTTCTTCAAGCTGGCCCAAGGGCTGGAGAATGTTCTCCCCCATCAGCCCACCAGCAATCCTATCATCTCAAAATTTTGTTCATCTGCTACCTCCTTTACAAAGCTTTTCTTGGTCACCCAGGCCAGCTCTGACTTCTTTTGCCCTTTTGGTCTGACTACTCTTAGGACCCACTGCGTGAACTGCACTATGAGGATTATTTATATGAGAGGCCAGAGTATTCTCAAAGGAAGGACTGTGCCTCATTCCTTAGTACTTAGCACAGTGCCTGGATAAACAGAGTATGAAATACAACCAAGTGTATACTTTACCTACATCTGGCTGTGACTTAGGAATAAAAATTACAAAGACAGTATAAAGAAATCAGAGATAATGCAATCTTTCCAAATGTATAGAACTGAGCTTCATTTACACATTGAAAGTATTTTTCTAGATGATAAACTACCTCACTAATTTATTCTTTACCTGGCTCAGGAGCGTGATGGCATAGGGATTAAGAGCACAGACTCCAGAGTCACACACACACAGGTTTGTATCTGGTTCTGATATATACTAGGACATTGGGCAAGTTTTGTGCCTGAGTTTCCCCCTCTCAGTGCGTACAGTATGAATACTGACCTTTAGAATAGTTTTTAGGATTAAATGAGATAATGCAAACAGGACATAGTAAGCCCTCAATAAATACTATTAAAAATTTTTTTTTATCCTGCACACTTGGCTATTGGAGAATCATCATGATCATCATTACTCTTCATATTTGGCCAGTATCTCAGTTTACAAAGCACTCATAGAAACTGCCTTATTTGAGCCATGCTATGGTCCTGGGAGAAGCAGAATTTATTGCTTCTGTTTTATAGAGAAGAAAACTGGGATACAGAGAGAGGGTGCACCTTGTTGAAGGTTGCACAGCTAATAATCATGTGATTCCCAGTCCAAAGTTCCTTCCTCTATACCATTGTTTTCTCTCTATTCCCCTCTCCTCAATCATTCCAACGATAAAGTAGAGGCCCCAAAAAGCTATGAATTTTCAGATTGATTCTGTATGTAAGGCATTATTAAGGCACAGGATGCTTCTCATTACTTAAAAAAATTGAAACTTACAATTTAGAATATAATAGATTTCTTTAAAAAAATGAATAACCTGAAGAAATATAAACCACCCTTGCTAGAAACAATATTTTTTTCCTTTAATTAGACTGCTGTTACCCCAGATTAGAGTTTCATATATAGACTTACTTAAGAAGCAGCTATATTATTCTTTTAAATCCCTTGCTATTTCATTTCTTTTGTAAATATTATGTAAACAGTTTACCAAATGACTTCAACCTATAAACTCAAGTGTCCTGTGGTCAAAATACTCCAGGACCATTTTTCCTCACAAAGTTACTTTTGGAAATAAAGCAATTGAGAAGCCTGGGCTGCAGTCCTGAGTGGTCATTAACTGAATGTGTGCTCTCAAGCAAGTCATTTCACCTCAGGCCCGCATATCTGTTGAATGGCACGACTACCACCTATCTTGCTACTTCCCAAAGCTGACAAGAAGAGGAGTGCGATAACTGTGAATGTATCTGCATCTTAGTAAGATCTCTTGGTTTCTTTCAGTCAAGAAGTTTATTGTGGCTAAATGGTGGGATGCATGTGGTAGAAAAGTAATGGAGGGAGTGAGAAGAACTGAGGGGTTGGGGATGGGGGAGGAGATGGTATGAGATTATGAAGGCTTTTGTATGCTTTGGTAAGTAGTTTACAGTTTTTTCCTGTAGGGCATTAGAACCACTAGAGGCTTTTAAGCAGGAGAGAGATGAGATATCATCAAACCTATGTTTCAGAAAAATAACTTGAGAGACAGTAGGAAGGACTGACAGGAGGTGGGGTAGGCAAGGTTGGAGTCAGCGAGATGAATTAGGATGCTGTAAATTTTAATCTGGGCCATGAAGACTTGGGCAGTGGTGTGGGGGCAAGGAGAAGAAAAAAACAGATTTGAGAGAAGTTTAGAGTCAGAATTAAAATTGTGACCAACTAGATACTAATTGCATTCCATTCCACAATCATAGTTCTTATTCTCTGAATCTCGATTATTTAGGGATACTGGAAAATCTCAAATAATTAGATATGGTGATATAGAATATCTGTGGGGAATGGAACAAGCTCAGCAGTAGTAACTTTAACATGTATTTCATTGATTACATGCTTCATCTTGCTTTATCTTGAAATCAAAGCTTTTAAGGTATAGGTAGTTCAATGGCATTAAAGTTTTTCCTTCTGGTTCTTCTTTTTTTTTTTTTTAAATCAAACTCAGTCTAACATAAATTGGAAATCAGTTCCACTGCAATATTAGAGACATTAACATATGAAAGTCACTGAAGTACAGAATATTTTAAAATATTGGTGCTTGGAGCTGCAATTTATTGCATTTACTAGGTGGTCTCTAATGTTGATTTTTTAAGTTCTATTGTTCTTTGGCTCTAATTGTAAAGTGGAACTCTATAATCTATTAACAGAGTTTTAAAAGGAGCCAATGATCTTAAACAGTAATGGCCATAAGAAAACTTGGGTTTCAGGGTCAGCTCTGCTATTATAATTGACCATGTGACTTAAGGAAAGTGTATAATTTTACCATGCTTTGATTCTACCATCTGTAAAGTGACAGTTGGCTTTGATATCTCTGAGATTCTTTTCAAATATGAGATATTATGATTCCAAAGATACATTCTTTTGTCTGGTTTAGAGCATTTGGATATTTTAAATGGAAATATCCATCATTGCTCCTGTGGAAGAATTCACCGCTATCATGCTTTCTTTAGCTGTAAGCCTGTCCCACCTCTTCTGCCTCTCTCCACTTAGGACAATTATAGCAGATACTGTTTATTACATGGCAGGGACATAGTAGTTTACATTAACTTATTTAACTTTTATCACAACTCTCTGAGCTAGATATTATTCTCTTTTAAAGGTGAAGAAATAAAAGTTCAGCAGGGCCAAGTAAGTTGCCCAATGTCGTAAAACAAGTATGTGATGAGGTGAGATTCAGATACAGGTCTAAGTACCACTGAAACTTTTACTTTTAACTAAGCTATTCCGTTTCCATTCACCCAACAGCTCTCTGTGAAAGGCTCAGGTCAAATTCATTTCCTTTATAATGTCTTATCACTGCAGGCTGAAATTACCTATCCTTCCAACTGTCGGTATGATCTGTAATGCAATTTGCTTTACATGTGTGTTTTTACTAGAATGTGAGCCCTTCAAAGTCAGTAACAATTCCTTTTATTTCTATATCATCAGTGTCTGGTATGGATGTGGGCCAAGCGGTTGCTCAGCAAATGTTTTACTCTATGAAAGAATGAATACAAGCATGACATGCAGATTAACCTATTTCTATTTTCTTATGGTGGCAAATAGAATATCCTTGTATTACCAATGAAGTCAAATTTTTTCCAGCAGTAGCTTCTGGATACAGACTGTAAGTTCGACAAGGGTAATAACTATGTCATTGTTTTTCAACACTGTGTTCCCAGTGCTGAGCTTAGTGCTTAGCTTGGTGCTTAGTGTAGCAAAGGTGGATGGGTGACTGAGGAAGGAATCTGTGTACCCTAAATTTGTAAGGCTTTCCTCCCAGTTCATTCAAAGAAACCTTTACTGAAGGTGTACTTTGTAAAAAACCCTGCTAGGAGTGTGTTTATACTCACTCTCCTGTTCCTCTTTGTTCTAGAATATAAAATTTCTGATAATGTATTTCTGCATGCATGTTTGTCTGTTTTGGGGGTTCACAGCTATAGATCTGGAGGAAGAGATGTTCTTGGGGCAAGAATGGGGGCTGTGTGATTATGCAAGTGACAAGGAACACAGGCCACCAGTCCTGAAGCTCACTGCCATCACCATCCATGTTTCCCAGTAGGCTTCACTCCTTTGATAAATAGAAAGACCTCACGTTCCAGTTGCAGGTGCAGCTTCTCTGAGTGAGGTGGATATGAGTACGGAAAAGAAGGAAAAGAGAGGAGGCAGGAAGGAGAAGAGTTGTGGGATTAAACAAACAAAGAAAAAAAAGGAGGGAAGAGTGGAAAGAAGGGGGAGAGGGTTAAAAGGGTGAAACAGAATTGGAAAGAAGATGGAGCAGTGGGAAAGAAAGGAGGAAAGAAAAGGGAAGAGGAAGGCTGGGAGATATTGACAACTTCACACTGAGTGGCGCCAGACAGCTGCAGGTCCAGAGGGCAATTTGGGGCTGGAGGGGCCCCTTACTCTGACTCCAAGAAAGGGTGAGTAGTGGGGGGGGGGTCAGCTTTTAGACTCAATTACCTCACTGCCAGGGCAATGCCCAAGTAAGGCAAATGGGCCAATGATGTTCACATGGCTCTAATATACCCACCAGGCAGGGCTTAATGACGGCAGCTCTGAAATGAATACTACTTCCTCTCTTAGTAACTGTTATTAGCAAAATGGAAAACAACATAACAAAACTAACAAATAACACAGTGTTCTCAGTATCTTGACAATCAGCTTCTCCCAGGAAGGCCTGTGTCTGCTGCTATTTTGGTTGTCCCACAGCGCTCAGTTCAGTGGTATACCCAGCAGACATTTAGTAAATAGTTGGACAGTTGGGAAATCTTAACATGAAGTATTGTTTTGATTTGGGGGTGGGGACGCAGAAGAAAGTTTAACAGGTCCTTTGGTGAGAAACTAGTCTCTGCTTTGTGGAAAAAAGGCTAAAGACACGGTAAGACTCCTAGAGTTAAGTCTTATGTTATTTGTTATTAAAAAGGCAAGGTCTTAAGATGTACTTTTTAACAGTCTTTAGTTTGGCTGTAATTTAAGATGACTTTTACAAATTAGATCCCTAATCCTTGCAGACACAGATGGCTGTCACAGAATAGCCTTGCAAAAACACTAGTCATTAGACTTGAAAGAGCATTCAGAGAAGGATGAAGGGCCATTAACTCTCATCCCACCCCTAGGTGTAGGAGGTCTAATGAGTCGTGGGTGGGCTCTCTGGGTTTAGGTCTGGGTCTGGAATCTGGGTGGGCCTATGGCACCGGTTCTCATTTGGAACAGCCTCTCTAGTTCACTCTGGAATCAGGGATTTAGGATCAGACGTGAGGTCTTTAACACTTGACAACAGTAACTTGAATACTTATGTGTGAGGCACCATGCTGGGAACTTCCGGGGAGATAGACATGAACATGATATGGACAGTCTCTGTAAATGATTACAGAACAATTGGACAAGTCCTATGAGAGAGGAATGTATAAACTGCAATGGGTACATAGGTGAGGAGCTTGGGAGATGGGGAGGGCTTCCCAAAGGAGATGACATTTGACTGGGCATTAAAAGACAAGCTCAGGAGATTGGTTCAAGATGGTGGTGTAGAAGGACATGCACTCACTCCTTCTTGCGAGAGCAGTGGAATCACAACTAACTGCTGAACAATCATCAACAGGAAGACACTGGAACTCACCAAAAAAGTTACCCCACATCCAAAGACAAAGGAGAAGCCCCAATGAGATGGTAGGAGGGGTGCAATCACAATAAAATCAAATCACATAACCGCTGTGTGGCTGACTCACAAACTGGAGAACACTTATACCACAGAAGTCCACCCACTGGTGTGAAGGTTCTCAGCCCCACGTCAGGCTTCCCAACCTGGGGGTCTGGCAACGGGAGGAGGAATTCCCAGAGAATCAGACTTTGAAGGCTAGCGGGATTTGATTGCATAACTTCGACAGGACTGGGGGAAACAGAGACTCCACTCTTGGAGGGCACACACAAAGTAGTGTGTGCACCAGGACCCAGAGGAAGGAGTACTGACTCCACAGGAGACTGAACCACACCTACCTGTTAGTGTTGGAGGGTCCCCTGCAGAGGCGGGGGTTGCCTGTGCTTCACTGCAGGGACAAGGACACTGGCAGCAGAAGTTCTGGGAAGTACTCCTTGGCGTGAGCCCTCCTGGAGTCCACCATTAGCCCCACCGAAGAGCTGGTAGGCTCCAGTGCTGGGTCGCCTCAGGCCAAACAATCAACAGGGAGGGAACTCAGCCCCACCCATCAGCAGACAAGCGGATTAAAGTTTTACTGAGCTCTGCCCAACAGAGCAACACCCAGCTCTACCCACCACCAGTCCCTTCCATCAGGAAGCTTGCACAAGCCTCTTAGATAGCCTCATCCACCAGAGGGTAGACAGCAGAAGCAAGAAGAACTACAATCCTCCAGCTTATGGAATGAAAACCAAATTCACAGAAAGATAGACAGCATGAAAAGGCAGAGGACTATGTACCAAATGAAGAAACAATATAAAACCCCAGAAAAGCAACTAAATGAAGTCAAGATAGGCAATCTTCCAGAAAAAGAATTCAGAATAATGATAGTGAGGATGATCCAGAACCTCAGAAAAAGAATGGAGGCAAAGATAGAGAAGATGCAAGAAATGGGTAACAAAGACCTAGAAGAATTAAAGAAAAAACACCTAGAAGAATTAAAGAACAAACAAACAGAGATGAACAACACAATAACTGAAATGAAAAATACACTAGAAGGAATCAATAGTAGAATAACTGAGGCATAAGAACGGATAAGTGACCTGAAGACAGAATGGTGGAATTCACTGCCATGGAACAGAATAAAGAAAAAAGAATGAAAAGAAATGAAGACAGCCTACGAGACTTCTAGGACAACATTAAACGCACCAACATTCGCATCACAGGGGTCCCAGAAGGAGAAGAGAGAGAGAAAGGACCCGAGAAAATATGTGAAGAGATTATAGTCAAAAACTTCCCTAACATGGGAAAGGAAATAGCCACCCAAGACCAGGAAGCACAGAGAATCCCAGGCAGGATAAACCCAAGGAGAAACATGCTGAGACACACAGTAATCAAACTGACAAAAATTAAAGACAGAAAAATCATTAAAAGCAACACGGGAAAAATGACAAATAACATACAAGGGAAATCCCATAAAGTTAACAGCTGACTTCTCAGCAGAAACTCTACAAGCCAGAAGGGAGAGGCATGATATATTTAAAGTGATGAAAGGAAAGAACCTACAACCAAGGTTACTCTACCCAGCAAGGATCTCATTTAGATTCGACGGAGAAATCAAAAACTTTACAGACAAGCAAAAGCTAAGAGAATTCAGCACCACCAAACCAGCTCTACAACAAATGCTAAAGGAACTTCTTTAAGTGGGAAACACAAGAGAAGAAAAGGACCTACAAAAACAAACCCAAAACAATTAAGAAAATGGTAATAGGAACATACATATCTATAATTACCTTAAATGTGAATGGATTAAATGCTCCAACCAAAAGACACAGGCTCGCTGAATGGATACGAAAACAAGACCCATATATATGCTGTCTACAAGAGACCCACTTCAGACCTAAGGGCACATACAGGCTGAAAGCGAGGGGATGGAAAAAGATATTCCATATAAATGGAAATCGAAAGAAAGCTGGAGTAGCAATACTCATATCAGATAAAATAGACTTTAAAATAAAGAATGTTACAAGAGACAAGGAAGGACACTACATAATGATCAAGGGATCAACCCAAGAAGAAGATATAACAATTATAAATATATATGCACCCAACATATAAGCACCTCAATACATAAGGCAAATGTTAACAGCTCTAAAAGAGGAAATTGACAGTAACACAACAATAGTTGGGGACTTAAACACCTCACTTACACCAATGGACAGATCATCCAGACAGAAAATTAACAAGGAAACACAAGCTTTGAATGACACAACAGACCAGATAGATTTAATTGATATTTATAGGACATTCCATCCGAAAACAGATTACACTTTCTTCTCAAGTGCACACAGAACATTCTCCAGGATAGATCACATCTTGGGTCACAAATCAAGCCTTGCTAAATTTAAGAAAATTGAAATCACATCAAGTAGCTTTTTCGACCACAATGCAATGAGATTAGAAATAAATTACAGGGGAAAAAAATGTAAAATACACAAACACATGGAGGCTAAACATAACATTACTAAATAACCAAGAGATTACTGAAGAAATCAAAGAGGAAATCAAAAAATACCTAGAGACAAATGACAATGAAAACACGACGATCCAAAACCTATGGGATGCAGCAAAAGCAGTTCTAAGAGGGAAGTTTATAGAGATACAATCTCTACCTCAAGAAACAAGAAAAACCTCAAATAAACAATTTAACCTTACACCTAAAGGAACTAGAGAAAGAAGAACAAACAAAACCCAAAGTTGGTAGAAGGAAAGAAATCATAAATATCAGAGCAGAAACAAATGAAATAGAAACAAAGAAAACAATACCAAAGATCAATCAAACTAAAAGCTGGTTCCTTGAGAAGACAAACAAAACTGAAAAACCTTTAGCCAGACTCATCAGGAAAAAGAGGGAGAGGACTCAAATCAATAAAATTAGAAATGAAAAAGGAGAAGTTACAACGGACACCACAGAAATACAAAGCATCATAAGAGACTACTACAAGCAACTCTATGCCAATAAAATGGACAACCTGGAAGAAATGGACAAATTCTTAGAGAGGTATATAACCTTCCAAGACTGAACCAGGAAGAAATAGAACATGTAAACTGACCAATCACAAGTAATGAAATTGAAACTGTGATTAAAAATCTTCCCACAAACGAAAGTCCAGGACCAGAGGGCTTCACAGGTGAATTCTACCAAACATTTAGAGAAGAGCTAACACCCATCTTTCTCAAACTCTTCCAAAAAAATTGCAGAGGAAGGAACACTCCCAAACTCATTCTATTAGGCCACTATCACCCTGATACCAAAACCAGACAAAGATACAACAAAAAAAGAAAATTACAGACCAGTATCACTGATGAATATAGATGCAAAAATCCTCAACAAAATACTAGCAAACAGAATCCAACAACACATTAAAAGGATCATACACTATGATCAAGTGGGATTCATCCCAGGGATGCAAGGATTCTTTAATATACGCAAATCAATCAATGTGATACACCATATTAACAAATTGAAGAATAAAAACCATAAGATCATCTGAATAGATGCAGAAAAAGCTTCTGACAAAATTCAACACCATTTATGATAAAAACTCTCCAGAAAGTGGGCACAGAAGGAAACTACCTCAACATAATAAAGGCCTTATACAACAAACCCACAGCAAACATCATTCTCAAGGGTGAAAAACTGGAAGCATTTCCTCGAAGATCAGGAACAAGACCAGGATATCCACTCTTGCCACTATTATTCAACATAGTCTTGGAAGTCCTAGCCACAGCATCAGAAGAAAAAGAAATAAAAGGAATACAAATTGGAAAAGAAGAAGTAAAATTGTTTGCACATGACATGATACTATACATAGATAATCCTAAAGATGCCACCAGAAAACTACTAGAGCTAATCAATAAATTTGGTAAAGTTGCAGGATACAAAATTAATGCACAGAAATCTCTTGCATTCCTATACACTAACAATGAAAAATTAGAAAGAGAAATTAAGGAAACAATCCCATTTACCATTGCAAGAAAAAGAATAAAATACCTAGGAATAAACCTACCTAAGGAGGTAAAATAACTCTACTCAGAAAAGTATAAGACACTGATGAAAGAAATCAAAGATGACACAAACAGATGGAGAGATATACCATGTTCTTGGATTGGAAGTGTCAATACTGTGAAAATGACTATACTACCCAAAGCAATCTACAGATTCAACGCAATCCCTATCAAATTATGAATGGCATTTTTTACAGAAATGATTTTTTATGAACAAAAAAATCTTAAAATTTGTATGGAGACACAAAAGACCCTGAATAGCCAAAGCAAACTTGAGGGAAAACAACGGAGCTGGAGGAATCAGACTCCCTGACTTCAGACTGTATTACAAAGCTACAGTCATCGAGACAATATGGTACTGGCACGAAAACAGAAATATAGATCAATGGAACAGGATAGAAAGCCCAGAGATAAACCCACGCACCTATGGTCAACTAATCTATGACAAAGGAGGCAAGGATATACAATGGAGAAAAGACAGTCTCTTCAATACGTAGTGCTGGGAAAAGTGGACAGCTACATGTAAAGGAATGAAATTAGAACACTCCCTAACACCATACACAAAAATAAACTCAAAATGGATTAAAGACCTAAATGTAAGACTGGACACTATAAAACTCTTAGAGGGGGGTTTCTCTGGTGGTGCAGTGGTTAAGAATCCGCCCGCCAATGCAGGAGACACGGGTTCGAGCCCTGGTACGGGAAGATCCCACATGCCGTGGAGCAACTAAGCCCCTGCGGCACAACTACTGAAGCCCGCGTGCCTAGAGCCAGTGCTCCCAACAAGAGAAGCCACCACAATGAGAAGCCTGCACACCACAACGAAGAGTAGCCCCTGCTCGCCACAACCAGAGAAAAGCCCACGTGCAGCAACAAAGACCCAACGCAGCCAAAAATAAAATAAGAAAAAAAACCAACAACAAAATACTCTTAGAGGAAAACATAGGAAGAACACACTTTGACATAATTCACAGCAAGATATTTTTTGACCCACCTCTTAATGAAAATAAAAACAAAAATAAACAAATGGGACCTAATGAAACTTAAAAGCTTCTGCACAGCAAAGAAAACCATAAACAAGATGAAAAGACAACCCTCAGAATGGGCAAAAATATTTGCAAACGAAGCAACCAACAAGGGATTAATCTCCAAAATATACAAACAGCTCATGAAGCTCAATATCAAAAAAACAAACAGCACAATAAAAAAAATGGGCAGAAGACCTAAACAGACATTTCTCCAAAGAAGACATACAGATGGCCAAGAGGCACATGAAAAGATGCTCAACATCACTAATTATTAGAGAAATGCAGATCAAAACTACAATGAAATATCACCTCACACTGGTCAGAATGGCCATCATCAAAAAATCTACAGACAGGCTTCCCTGGTGGCGCAGTGGTTGAGAATCTGCCTGCTAATGCGGCGGACACGGGTTCGAGCCCCAGGCTGGGAAGATCCCACATGCTGCGGAGCAACTAGGCCCGTGAGCCACAACTACTGAGCCTGCGCGTCTGGAGCCTGTGCTCCGCAACAAGAGAGGCCACGATAGTGAGAGGCCCGTGCACCGCGATGAAGAGTGGCCCCCGCTTGCCACAACTAGAGAAAGCCCTCGCACAGAAACGAAGACCCAACACAGCCAAAAAAAAAAAAAAAAAAAAAAATCTACAGACAATAAATGCTGGAGAGGGTGGGGAGAAAGGGAACCCTCTTGCACTGTTGGTAGGAATGTAAATTGATACAGCCTCTAGGGAGAACAGTATGGAGGGTCCTTAAAAAACTAAAAACAGAAGTACCATATGACCTAGCAATCCCACTACTGGGCATATACCCTGAGAAAACCATAATTCAAAAAGACACATGCACCCCAATGTTCACTGCAGCACTATTTACAAAAGCCAGGACATGGAAGCAACCTAAGTGTCCATTGACAGAGGAATGGATAAAGAAGATGTGGTACATATATACAATGGAATACTACTCAGACATAAAAAGGAACGAAATTGAGTTATTTGTAGTGAGGTGGATGGACCTAGAGTCTGTCATTCAGAGTAAAGTAAGTCAGAAAGAGAAAAACAAGTATCGTATATTAACGCATGCATGTGGAATCTAGAAAAACGGCATCGATGAACCTATTTGCAGGGCAGGAATAAAGACAGATGTAGGGAACGGATGCTGGACACAGGGCGGGCGGGGGGGATGAACTGGGAGATTGGGATTGACATATGTGAACTGCCCTGTGTAAAACAGGTAGCTAGTGGGAACCTGCTATACAGCACAGGGAGCCTGCTCAGTGCTCTGTGGTGACCTAGATGGATGGGGTGGGGATGGGGGTGGGAGGGAGGGAATACGTGTATACATGTAGCCCATTCACTTCATTGTACAACAGAAACTAACACAACATTGTAAAGCAACTATATACCCCAAATAAAAAAAAATAAAATGTATCTTAGAGATAAGCTAGTCTAAGCCCCTTTTCATATAAAGTTCGAACATATAAAGTAGGAACTCCAGGAATGACTCCTTCTCCCTGTTTATCCATTATTATAAAAAAAGTGATAATTCAGTAGTGCTTCGTTATCTCCAAAAATAGAAAAATCACTGTCTCACAACACAAAATATTCTTTTCTTAGAAAGTGGCCTTCTTACATTGGGCCAAATTTGCCTCCCAATAACTTTCAACTTACTGGTCCCACCTTATCATTGAAGCTGCACAAAATCAGATCCCTGTTTTTCACGGCAGGCTTTCAAGTAGCTGAAGACAACATCACATCTCCCATGGCTGTGCCTTCTCTAGAGGAAAATATTTCCCCAAATGATATGATTTCCACTTCCCTTCCCTTCCTACCAGCCCTGTCCTAGATAAGCTCCTGTTGCTTTTTTTTTTGGCCACGCCATGCGGCATGCGGGATCTTAGTTCCCCAGCCAGGGATCGACCCTGTGCACCCTGAATTGGGAGCGTGGAGTCTTAACCACTGGACTGCCAAGGAACTCCCAAGCTCCTGTTTCTTCAGGCGACAGCACAGAGTTTCAGCATGGAGTCTAAGGACTACTCAGGGGTAGTTTACCTTCGTAAACAGTTGACTACGACTTGTTATTCTCGTTAGGATTATACCTCTAAAAATGCAGCTGGCTTTTTGTTGGGAGTCACAACAGATTATTAATGTATATTCAGCTTAATTCAACCACCATAACCTCTACTAAAGCATGATTCTTTCATCCCAAACTTGAGCAATTGGTTTTCTAAGCCTATGCAGGCATCTCTTTCTATGTCTATATATTTCTGTAAAATTTTTCTAGGTTCATTTTTGCCTATTATTTCACTATTTTAAGGCTTTCTTGAATCTTATTTTTCATAATCCATAAACCTGATAACGTCTTCATTTAAGTTGCCAATAAGTGTGATGAGTAATAAAGAATTAAATATAGAGCCTCTTGTTTCCCTCCAGGAAGAGGGCAGTCTCTTAGTCAACAGTTTCTGGACACATCCATTTAATCAGCAATGAATCTACCTGTCGATTTACATCTCTCTATTTTTCCCCAGAATACTATGAGAGACTATCAAAAGCCTTGCTGCAATACAGATACACAGTGAATATAGGTCACCCTCCCTGACTTCCCAGGCTAGTAAGAACTGTCAAATCACAAAATACTCTTGGTTTAGCGTGACTTGTTCACGAACCTATAATCATTGACCCTGATCTGACTGTTAAGCTGTTAAGCACATAATTCTCAGATCTACCCTAAGGTATACAAAGATGAAACCTTGGGAAAAGCCTGTATGAGTGCTGGAATAGGGGAAACAACTAGGAAGCAAAACCTAGTACCTAATTTCTTACCTAGGCTACTACGCACATGTCTGCTGGCCTGGGAAGCCATACCTTCTCCAAAAGCTGAGGAGAGAAAGGTGTGCAGAACAAAGAAGGACTCCTGAGTGTGTGGTCTTGTGGTAAGTTGTGCCATGGCACTTTTCTTGGACTACTTTGTCCAGCCCTAATGATGGGCTATCTCCCATCTGGACACACTTCCTGAGATAGGCATGGGAACTTACATCTCTCCTAGGAAAGGTACTCAGTAACTTGAATTCATCCCATGGAAATCCTTTGGAAGCTACAAAATCAAAGACGATCTGGAGCTTATTGCTGGCCAGGAAACGCCGCTCGAGGAACTCGCCACTGGGTGTCCGGATCCGCAGTTTGCTCACAGGCTCAGCATTTTCTTCCTTTGGCTCTGGAGGCAGGGCCTGCTCTAAGGAGAGTCTGATGGCCTAAAGAGGGCAAAAATCAGGTGTTAAACTGTTGATGGATGGAACTGTGGGGGGGTGGGGGAGGGAGAGACAAGAAAAAACCTGCTGCTTTCTAGAAACTCATCAAAAAGCTATTGCCCATTTATTAACTAAGCCTAATGCTTGGACAACAGAATTATGTGTTTTTCATTTTCTTAATATTAGCCCAATAAGCAATTAATTAAAATAAATCCCACCTTGATGACACATTAAATTGATAGGTAACTACACAGAAAAGAAAGGTAATTTATTTTTTACTGAAGGGCTCAGGTATTTGTGATTCCTTTCTAGGGTATGAATTAAGGCTGTTAGAAGCATTTGCAAAAGACGCGTGTGCACGCGAACACACACACACACAGATAGGGGGTGGAGAGAGAAAGAGAGAGGGAGAGAGAGATGGGGGGTGGGGAAAAGAGAGAGAGGGGGAGAGAGCGCGAGCGCGTGCGCAGAAGAGAGAGAGAACATACATTTCCCAAGTAGAAACGACTGAAGATTTTGTAGAATTCTGGATAATATATTAACAACAAAATGGAGGAAAGACTCTGTTTGGGGTGATGAAAATATTTGAAAATAATGGTCGTAGTTGCAAGACTGTGAATGTAATTCATGCCACTTAACTGTACTTAAGAATGGTTAAAAAGGCAAATTTTTGTTATATATATTTTGCTACAATAAAAAAATGGAATGGAAAGAAATTAAAATATCAGGCTTATTGGGGGCAGGAGACTATGGTCCTAGTTCCAGCTTTGCCACTAAACTGCTGTGAGATTTGGCCAAGTCCACATTTCTGGACCTAGATGTTGCACAGACTCAAACAGGTGGGGTAAACTGTTGGGAGATCTCATGGCTAGAGTTGGGCTCTAGTTCTCAATCTAGTATTACGCTGTTTCACATTCAAGATATTCCAGTGGAAGGAGTTTAAAGATCTCTGATGTCCCTGCCTGTGGCAGAAATTCACTAAAACCTTTTTGTTCCTAGAACTGTGGCAGGTTCCTTAGACAAGTAAGCCTGGTATTAGCATGCTCAGCTTCACAGTTATATTGTGTTCCTGGTTACTTTCACATTTCTATGTTCCCAATTTTCATCAGTAGGAAAAACAAAAATTTCCCCCAATTAACATGAGTGAGAGAAATTGGGATATATGTTCTCTAAAATCTCAACACAATTTTCAAAGTTGGTGTCACTCCCATTGGAGAAAAAACAACAACAACAAAAACCCTATTAAACAGCTCTTAGGTAAAAGGGGAAATATAATGAAAACTACAGAATATCTAGAAAACAATGACTGTTGAAATTTCACATTCATATTGGAATCTCTGGGATTCATTTAAAGCAGTGCTCAGAGGAAATTCATAGCCCTAAAATTCTTATATCATTCAAAACGAAAGAATAAAAATAAGTTAACTGGGTCTTCCCTGGTGGCGCAGTGGTTAAGAATCTGCCTGCCAATGCAGGGGACACGGGTTTGAGCCCTGATCCGGGAAGATCCCACATGCCGTGGAGCAACTAAGCCCCTGCGCCACAACTACTGAGCCTGTGCTCTAAAGCCCAAGCCACAACTACTGAGCCCGTGTGCCATAACTACTGAAGCCCGTGCACCTAGAGCTTGTGCTCCACAACAAGAGAAGCCACAGCAATGAGAAGCCTGCGCACAGCAATGAAGACCCAGCGCAGCCAAAAATAAATAAATAAATAAATAAAAATAAAAGTTAATTAAGAATTAGACTTAAAAAACTAGCAGAACAAAAAATACCAATAAAACAAATGGAAAGCAAGCTGAGAAGAAAATAATAAAACTAAAAGCATAAAGTAATGCATTAGAAAAAAAAAGAAAAACATAACCAGCTAACCAATAAATAGGCTGCTTCTCTGGAGAAAAATCAATAAACTTACAAACAAATAAAAAGAAACACAAAAATGGTAACTTACAGGGGGTGGGGGAAACAGGGTGGAAGAAGTGACAGCGTTTTCTGAATATGCTTTTTTATGTTTTTTACTTCTGATTCATGTAAATGTATTACCTGTTAGGACTTCCCTGGTGGCGCAGTGGTTAAGAATCCGCCTGCCGATGCAGGGGACATGGGTTCGAGCCCTGGTCCAGGAAGATCCCACATGCTGCACAGCAACTAAGCCCGTGCGCCACAACTACTGAGCCTGCGCTCTAGAGCCCACGTGCCACAACTACTGAAGCCTGCATGCCTAGAGACCGTGCTCCGCAACAAGAGAAGCCACCGCAGTGAGAAGCCCACGCACCGCAAGTAGAGAAAGCCCGCGCACAGCAACGAAGACCCAACGCAGCCAAAAATAAATAAATAAAATATATTACCTGTTAAAGTATATTTAAAACAACCAATAGCAGAACAAAGTTTGCTCAGACTCCACTATGTATGAGAAATTACTTTCTGTGTTATTCAGGATAATCTGGTTGGTTCTAGAGTACTGAAGTATTTTCAAAAGAGCATTAAAAATTTCTGCAGTGTACAGAGAAAGCTAGTCTTTTCTATGATACTGAGGTCATTTTCCTTCTGGAGGCACTAGATAATATCACCTACTTCATAGGGGATTATAAACATGGGAATTACATACACAATATATGTAAATTTCCCAGTGTGGTATCTGAGACATAACAGGCTTTGGTTAATGGTTGCTTGGGGTTACACTGGCTAAATAGTCCTACACTCTCATTTTTTATATGGGGAAATTGATACCCAGAAATGGAGACAAAAAGTATAGTTAAAAAATCAGAAGAACAGAAAGTTAAACCAGTTACTTTTATCTTTCTTTTGGATACCATGAGTGGAAGTTTATCTAATATTAGTGTTCTGGGTCAGCAATGAGTTTCAGCTAAATATTTTCAAATATTAAACTATTTTAGTAACACTGTCATACATTAATAACCCAATGAAGAGATGAACCTGTGTGTATCAAAATTAAGTTCCAATTATGTCTATTATAGCGTTCACTATACTGTATTACTTATTTGTTTAATGTCTGGCTTTCCCACTAGCCTGCAAGCTCTGTAAGGATGTGGAAACATGTCTTAGTTTTAATTCCAAGTATAGGGCATAGTACAAAATAGATGCTCAATATATATATTTGATAAGAAGAGGAGTAAACTGACATGTTAACTGAAATACTGCATGTAAAAGTGCTTAGTATGGTGATAAGCACATAGTAGGTGATCAGTAAATGCTAAAAGAATCTGAATATCACGGCTTCTATTTCTAGGAACCAAGAACTGAACATCCTGAGTTTCCTTTCTCTGAGGTTGACTCCCTCCAGCATCAACCATTCAGATTAACTTTCCACATTATGTGTCCTGTAAGGGCTAGCTAACCAAGAATTGTTTGTAGGATAAACTACCTCGATGGATTAGTTACATACATTTTCTAAACTATTAATGGAATCATTTGACTATTTCTCTCTAACACTGGTGGTTCTTTAAAACCGTCTCTCTGAGATTAAATAACATTTTTCCTGATTATAAAAGTAATATATATTTATCGCAAAAACCAGATTAAATAAGAAAACATTACAACTAATTTCTAGATTCACCACCAAGAGATAGCCACTGCCATCATTTGAGTGTTACACTCATTAATTTTTCTAACCATTTTTAAGTGAACAATTCAGTGGGATTAAGTACATTCACAATGTGTGTTACCATCACCACTATCTATTTCTAAAACTCTTCATCACCTCAGACTCTCTCCATTAATTTTCATGCATATTTTCATATAAATATATATTTTAAACTTTAAAAAAATTCTTCTGAATCAGCGATATACACAGCTTCATCTTTTGTCCAAAGTCATGTATTTTGTCGTTTTAAAGTTTTTATTGAAATATCCATGTAAAAGTGCACATCTTAAGTGTACAACTTGATAAATTTTCAGTAAGTGAACATACCTGTATAACTAGCACCCTGATCAAGCCTCTCAGGGCCCTTTTGCCCCCTTCTTGAGAATTACCTTGCTCTTAGTTAATCACTATCCTGATTTCTAACACTGCAGTTTAAAAAACTTAAATCTTTACATTAAATCTAATATATGGTTAGGAAACAGGCTTTGGGTATGACAGCCAGAGGTTCAAATCCTGGCCATTAGGTATATGACAGTCTTTATGAACTTCAGGTTCCTTATTTAACAGGGCCGATAATATCTTCCTTTGTATAAAATGCAGTCATGTATATAAAACACTTAGCAAGTGCTGACACATGGTCAGCACTACAATCAGTGAGAAGTGCCCAGCATTGAACTTCATGCTGTAACACTGTACTCAACAGGTGACAGTCATTGTTGGTGTTGTTATCATTATCATTATTCCCTTTGCACCAACTTTAAATCAGAACTTAAGGTGGTATTTCCTGGTTTCTCCTCCTGTTCTTCCTTTAATCCACCTATCTGCTTGCTTTCTATTTTGACATTTCCCTGCACAGTATAATAACAGATGCTACATTATTGTCTGAAATCAACCAATTGTACTATAGACAAATAAACAACAGTAGCTCATTACCCCATTCATTGTGCAGACAATGTCTGCTGCTCAGTGCACCCAGTCTCCAGGGCTTTTCCCCAGAAGGAAAACAGACCTTAGACATCCCTCACCAATGATACAATGTGGAAAACAATGAAGAGATGTTAGGTAAGTCAGCAACCTTGGGATCTGAATACCCAAGTTTTACTGGTAAAAAAGAACAAAAATACATCAGTAGCTCAGTTTCAACTGGCTATAAAACAAAAGCCTCATGTAAGTAATACTGTGGTAAAACAATGACATAAATAACACCTACTCTTGAATAGCAGTCATAGTAAACACCATTGTTAAACTTCAATTTGGTTAGCTCAACAAATAGTTTTTTATTTGCATTATTTTAGGTTTGTAACAAAACAAGAAAACCTAGTATAAGTTGGAAATATGAACTGATCTTGGGCTTTTTTGTTTCACTAAAGCCAAATGAATAGTCAAGGCATTCACGTCTGAGGGGTGAGAAATAAAGACTTTCGAAGTGAAATTAGGCAGTGAAGATAGATACCCAATTATATTTTTTAAACAGGAAGGATAAGATATACTTACACCAATCTTTTACAGTAAGAATCAAAGACTGGCTTAATTTACACCCACACACGCATACATAAATACATGCACACGCACACTATCTTCTAGGCAGTTATGAGTACCCACCAAATAACAGTTTATAGCTGGCTGAAGCAGAGTGTGAAATAGGCTAAAGCCAACATTCATTAATTCCATGAATTCTTACTGAGCACCTCCTATGTGTCAGGCATTGTTCTAGATAATGGGAAAATAACAGTGAACAAAATAGATAAAATATTCTGCGTACGTGAGGCCTATATTTTAGTAGGGTGGGAGAAAAACGACAAATATACACACAGGAAAACACATAGTTTGTCACATAGTGATGAGCAGTATGGAGAAAAGTGGAGGGAGTATTGGTAGAGGGAGGGAGGGGTACAACTTTAAATACTGTAAACCTCAATACAAATACCGTAGGCCTCAGTGAGTAAGAGGCCTAAAGGAGAGAAGGAGTCACATTTACATCTGAGAGAAGTATTATAGGCAGAAGTCACAGTAAATGCTAAGCCCTGGTGTCTGGCTTGACAGAAGAATAGCAAGGCAGCCAATGTGGCTGGAACAGAATGATCGGGCGAAAGGGGTAGGAGTTGAAGTCAGACAGGAAGCAAAGGAGAGGAGTGATTAGATCATATATGCCTTGAGTAGTCCACTTAATGGTTTTTTTCCCGTTTTAAAATTTAGGCATAATTTATATACAGTAAAACTCATCCTTTTAAATGTATAATTCTGTGATTTTGATAAATGCGTACATTTGTCTAACCATCATCACCAACCAAGACAAAGAACAGTTCTATCACCCACCCCCAAATTCCCCTATCCCCCAGGCAACCTCTGTTTTCTGTCCCTGGTTTTGCCTTTTCCAGAATGTTATATAAATTTAATTATAAATGTCATATAAATGGCTTCCTTCATTTAGTGTAATGCATTTGAGACTCATCCATGTTGTTGAATATATATATATCAGTAGTTCACCCCTATTTATTGCTGATTGTTATTCCATTTTATACATATACTACAGTTTGATTACTCATCCTCCAGTTGAGGGACATTTGAGTTGTTTCCAGTGTGGGGTAACTACAAATAAAGCCACTATGAACATTTGAGTACAGACTTCTGTGTGAAAATACATTTCACTGTTACTTTCATTTCACTTGTATAAGAACCTCGGTAGACTGCTGGGTCATATGGTATGTGTATGTTTAACTTTCTAAGAAAGTTCCAAAGTGAATGTGCTATCATTAATGATTCCCACCATTAATATATGAGAGTTCCAGTTGCTCTTCATCTTGGTCAGTACTTGGTATTGTCCATTTGTCTTTTAAAAAGCTACTCCAATTGGTGTGTATCTATTGTGGTTTTAATTTGCATTTCCCTAATGACTAATAATGTTGAACATCTTTTCATGTGCTTACTTGCCCCTGTGTATATCTTCTTTGGTGAAGTGTCTGTTCAAATATTTCACCCATTTTTAAACTAGGGTTGTTTTTTTATTATAGAGTTTTGAGAGTTCATTATATATTCTGGACATTAGATAGGTGATTTTCTCTCAGTCTGTGGTTTGTCTTTTCAATTTCTTAACAGTGTCTTTTGAACAGTAGAAGTTCTTAATTTTGATGAAGTCTAATTTAGATATTTGTTATTTTATGACTTGTGCTTTCGGTGTCAGAACTAAGAAATCTTTGCTTAACTCAAAACCATGAAGATTTTCTCCTATGTTTTCTTCTAGAACTTTAATAGTTTTAGATTTCACATTTAAGTTTATGACCCATTTTGAGTTAATTTTTGCACGTGATGCAAGATATGGATTGGAAGTGTTTTCACTGTTTTGTTTTCAATTTTGTTTTGCATACGGATATCCATTAGTTTGCAGCATCATTTGTTGAAAAGGCCATCCTTTCTCCATTGAATTGTCTTTGCACTTTTGTCAAAAATCAATTGACCATATATGTGTGGGTCTATTTCTGGACTCTTTGTTATGTTTCATTGATATATAGGACAGTCCTTTTGGCAATTCCCATACTGTCTTGATAATATTGTCTTGAACTCTAGTAGTGTAAATACTCCAACTTTGTTCCTTTTATTTTCAAAATTGTTTTTTGGCTATTCCAGTTCTATGGCCTTTTCACATAAAGTTTAGAATCAGTTTGTCAAGTTCTAAAAAAAAGAAAAAAAAAATCCTGCAAAGATTTTGATTTTCCTGCCAAGGAATCACTGTAAAGATTTTAGCTTTTATTTTATTCTTTTAAAAATATTTATTTATTTATTATTTTTGGCTGCCTTCGGTCTTAGTTGTGGCATGCGAGATCCTTCGTTGCAGTGTGTGGGCTCTTCAAATGTATAGACAGTATTTAAAGTCACGATAATAAATGAGATGATCAAAGGAGTGTAATGGATCTTATGTGGGAACAGTTGGTCTGACCCAATCCTGCAGCCATTCTTTGCTCCTGGCAACCAATCATCCATCTAGAGGGCAAGAATAGCTTACTAAAAATACAGCCTCACTGCTGGATTAAGTAAATCAAGGCAAATTATTATATTTTGTGAACTAAAATTCAGATATATGATTTTTGGGCTGCTTCTGGATATGAAGAACAGGCTGTAGGTAGTGATTTGGGTACTATGAAACTGAAATTTCTAGTCTATTTTAATGGTTCATGAGGCTAGCAGCAGAATACTCCAAGTTGGAACTACCTAAGAAACTGTGGATATATGCTCTCTATAATTATAATAAGGTGTATTTATATATTGGCACCTACCTTATTAAGTTGTTGCAGAGATTCAATAAGATAATGTCTGTAAAGTGCTCAGCACAGAGTTTAGGACCTATTAATTGCTCAATAGATAGTGACATGCTGATAGCAAAGATGATTATCATTATGGCCCAGCGTAGTGGTGTTATCGAGGTGATAAGAAGCAACTTACATAAGATGAAAACACAGATTATAAAAAGCAGTTTTAGTTTAATAACCTATACATGGTACTGCCTTTATTCTTCCTGTGTGGGCTAATAGGTAGAAAGAATACTGGATAGGAGCTCTGGTTCTGCTTTTACCAGACAAATGTTAGGTAAGGATTTAAAAATAGGCTTTTTAATCCTGCTATGATCTTACTTTCTTCATCTGTAAGATGGTAATGATACTATCTCCCTTACCCATTTGTAGTATGGTTATGAAGATTAAATCAGAGACCTGAAGAGAAGTGCCAATGTTTCTAATTCCATGCTCTTCTGTTCTCTCATTTAATGGTCTTTAATATCACTCAGGATTTTCTACTTGAAGAGGCATCAAGATGTGAAAGGAACCAACTCTGGATAGATGGGCAAAAATGTAACTTTTAAGTTTTCTGTTTGAGGAAACCAGCAGCAAAAGGGAATAGCTTTGTGCCCATTCTCTCCTACCCATGATTCTTCAAAGCTTGGCCCTTTAGCCTTAGCTCTAATTATTAAGACTGTGTTCTAAATTTGTCCATTTACTGTTCCGAGGAAGCCCTGTGTCTTTCTCCCTTTGTTCATGATTACCTGGCCCATACCTTTCGCCATCCATCCGGCCACCCATCTATTTATCGATCCATCCAAAATCTCTTCTACTTCATCTTTAACCACCAATGTCTTATCAATCCTCCAAAGCTTCCTCCCTCTGTGAAGCCTTCCTTGTTGCCTTCCTAGTCAGAAGTCATCTTCTTCCTCCAAACCCACTAGTTAATGGTTTTTACAATGTATGGTATCTTTTCCTATAGTTATTTTGTATCATCTACCACGGTGTATTGAACAGTGAGCTCCTTGAGGGCAGAGGCCGTCTCACACTAACTGTATAGTAGCCGCAGGACCCGATTTATTGATGTTTACATAGGAGATTAATAAATATTTGCTGAATATTGACTGATTAAAAGACTTGGGAGTCAAAAATCTTTGCTGAAACCTTCTCTACTTACCCCAAACTCAGTGGCAAAAAACAACATTCAGGAAGGATTTCTTAAAGGAATGTTCATACATTTCTTCAGTTACTATAAAGTCCGTCCTTTAAACTGGACTATCAGAAAAATGTATTGCTTGGGCCTTTGGAGAGATGCTTTCACTAAATTGTGTTCTGGCCTTATGACTTTAAATTACAGAAAGTTGTAAGAAGCTGTTACACATGACTTGCTATTTCTATTACAGCTACTGGATATAGTTGAGGATAGTATTCACCATACTGTGCAGCTTCCTCTTGAAGGGGAACCACAGGAAACATTGCTCTAAGGTCTTTGCGCTTGAAAACTCTGGACACCTTTTGAGAGACTGTAACATCAGCTTTTATCTGATGTTACAGAGTCAAGCTTGTAAACAATCATATTTTCCTTTGTTTTAGCTCAAGAGAGGCATATAACAAATTCTGTGGCAAATGTACAGAACCCAGTCACATGCATTTGGTGCCTGTGCTGGATTTGGTGCCTGTGCTGTCAACATACTAATCTTACCCTTGGCTTTATCTTCCTTTATTTGACCCTGTCCTGATTTCTGTATCTTTTCTTTTGTTTCTTAATCCATTTGAATTGCATGTATTTATGTAAGTTACTTGAAACTCATTTTGGAAAAAATAAGTAGATACATAAATTTGCAAAATAGCAGAAATTTTTGTTGTCATTTCTTTGTTTTTCCTTCAGAATAGTCTTATAGACTTTCACCTTATCATGGCCAAGGACCAGATCAAAACACATTCCCAGATTTTACTGATTTTACTCCAATACTTACCACACAGCAAAAGGAAGGAATTTTCCTATAACCAAGGTGATTTAACTATTCAATATTTCATTTTTCTAAAGGATTTGAAATACTAGAGATAATAAAAATAATAAAACCACTCTTGTTTCTCAATGCAATTACATGGGTTAGGATTTCTGGTTAGAACGGGAGGCGGTGTTACTGTGAAAAGTCAGGTGACCTGGCTTCTAGTCCAGATTATATGTCCAACCAGTTTGGTGACCACAGGCAAACTGTATAATCTCTCTGGGTCTCAGTTTCTTCAGAGGTTGCACAATACCAGCTTTTCCCAAAGAGTCGTTTGTTATACACTAGTGTGCTGAAATATGTTAATTGGCGCTCCATGAAAAAAAAGGACAAAAAAGTCTGGATAGGACTGAATTAAATTAAGATAAACAGAAGATAAATAGTTTCTCAATGGTGGGATTTACAAGAGCATTTAATGTGACTCTCTGGGGGAGAGGACAGAGCACATAGCATGTGTTTCTGGGAGCACATCAATGGACAAATGCAAATAATGACTAGCTGCAAAGTATGACTTGTCCTTTCTCCCCCTGCCTCCCATCCTCGCACATGTTTACAGCTGGAACATACACACTTAGGTATGCTAAAAGATATTTATGGGGTTTTCTATGAGAGGACAAGTTTTATCTACATTTGGAAAGAGGGAAAATTTTAACCCAGGGTAAATAAGGTAAATCATCAGAAGAAAGTACATATGTTACCAAGCTCTAGATCCAGAACATGCAGTTATTTGTATACACTTGACATTTAGCAAGTATATGTTGAAGATATACTATTAAGAGAAAGAGAGAGAACATTTGTGAAATAGAGCATGAGAGAGTGAAAGTCCTAATTTTTAAAACTATATTTCTTGAAACAGCTTAAAAGTATAGTGACAAATCTCCCATCTAAACTTTTGTGAAACTCTGCATACATGATTCCTATAGTCACATACAATGGTATATGGCCTTGTTTGGGGATGGAATAAGCAAAAGAGCATGAGCTTGGTATGTAGGCATAAAGACCTAGGTGAGGATTTCAGCTGTTCCCATTTTTATGTGTGACTTCTCAATGAGCTTCAGTTTTCTCACTTGTAAAGAGAAATCCCTGGACTTCCCTGGTGGCACAATGGTTAAGAATCTGCCTGCCAATGCAGGGGACACAGGTTCGAGCACTGGTCCAGGAAGATCCCACATGCCACGGTGCAACTAAGCCCGTGTGCCACAACTACTGAGCCTGCGCTCTATAGCCCATGAGCCACAACTACTGAGCCTGCACACCTAGAGCCTGTGCTCCACAGCAAGAGAAGCCACTGCAATGAGAAGCCCGCGCACTGCAATGAAGAGTAGCCCCTGCCTGCCGCAACTAAAGAAAGCCCATGCACAGCAACGAAGACCCAACACAGCCAAAAATAAATAAATAAAAATAATTAGGGCTTCCCTGGTGGCGCAGTGGTTGAGAATCTGCCTGCTAATGCAGGGGACACGGGTTCGAGCCCTGGTCTGGGAAGATCCCACATGCCGTGGAGCAACTAGGCCCGTGAGCCACAACTACTGAGCCTGCGCGTCTGGAGCCTGTGCTCCGCAACAAGAGAGGCCCGCGCACCGCGATGAAGAGTGGCCCCCGCTTGCCGCAGCTAGAGAAAGCCCTCGCACAGAAACGAAGACCCAACACAGCCAAATAAATAAATAAATAAATAAATAAATAAATAAATAAATAATAATTAAAAAAAAAAAATTAAAAAAAAAAAAAAAGAGAAATCTCCTCCCTTGTAGCTTGCTTTAATGGCCAATGAGTAAGCATAGCTAAAGCAGGTAGCAGAGTAGTTGATACACAGAAGATGTTCAACAAAATATTTTCTACCTTCCATTACTGAGAGTCCTCAGCATGGACAGATACTAGAGTTTGTCAGGCATAGTATTTCGTACTTGTGTGATAGGCACTTGATAAGTGTTTGAACATGAATAAACTCTGACTTCCAAACAGTGTCTTGCACATCTGTCAAGACATCTCTCAAGACCTGGCTCAAATATCAGTTACTGCTGAGAAGGAAATATGACAGACGTACTTTCTGGAAGAGAGATTTGAGAAGAGAAGGCATATTAAGAGCAGGCAAATGACACTGACAGGTCTTTTCCTGAAATGCTCTTCACCTCCACTGCCTTCAAATCCTGCTAGAAATTCTGGTGATCTGTGATTTGGTCATACTACTTACTAACTGCATTTTTAGAAGTATTAGTCAATTAAAAATTTCACAGGTTTAAGAATTTCATGGTGATGTTACCATATTTATAGAAATGAATGCTCATTGGGAATTCTTATTTTTTAGTGTCAGAATTGATTAGAAAAATGCATTTATTGTATTAATATCACTGATTAAGCTTCAAGTAACTATTATCTTCGATTTCTAGGTAACCCCAAATGTAGTTGGTCATTGAAATGCAAAAAATAGGTATTTAAAACTAGGCAGATAGTAGATTAATACGATGTAAATGACATATATTTAATATAGTTTATAATTTATTTGTATTAAATAATAAATACAAGATGTTATATTAAATGCAGTTTTACACATCTCTCAAGACCTGGCTCAAATATCAGTTCTTCTGTAGTGTTGACTGATTCCAAAAGCTGTGAAAGGTTTTTATTTTGCCCCTGAACTCTAATTATTTTGCTTTTATTTCTCTTATGTTATTTAGCATGTTTTTCCTTGATTTGCTGTTACTTGTAGACATGTTGTATCTTCCCTACAAGATGTAATCTCTCCTTGCAGGCAGAAAATGTCTTACTATCCTTTGTTTCTCTTTCAGTGCCTAGCATAGTTCTTGCTCAAAAATCATTTGCTGATGCTGGAGAGGGTGTAGAGAAAAGGGAACTCTCCTACACTGTTGGTGGGAATGTAAATTGGTGCAGCCATTATGGAGAACAGTATGGAGGTTTCTTAAAAAACTAAAACTAGAACTACCATATGATCCAGCAATCCTACTCCTGGGCATATATCTGGAAAAGACGAAAACTCTAATTTGAAAAGATACATGCACCCCAATGCTCATAGCAGCACTATTTACAACAGCCAAGTCACGGAAGCTACCTAAGTGTCCATCAATAGATGAATGGATAAAAAATATGTGCTATATATATACAATGGAATATTACTCAGCCATAAAAAAGAATGAAATATTGCCATTTGCAGCAACATGGATAGACCTAAAGATGATCATACTAAGTGAAGTAAGTCAGACCAAGAAAGACAAATATTATGGTTACCAAAGGGGGTTAGAGGTGGGGAGGGATAAATTAGGAGTATGGGATTAACAGATATACCCTACTATGTATAAAATAAACAACAAGGATTTACTGTATAGCACAGGGAAGTATATTCGATGCCTTGTGAATACCTATAATGGAATAGAATTTGAAAAAGAATATATATATATCTATATATATCTATATCTATATCTTTATCTATATATATATATATATATATATATATATGAATCACTTTGCTGTACACCTGAAACTAGCACAACATTGTAAACCAACTATACTTTAATTAAAAAAATTTGTTGAATAAGTTACGAGGTGGCATCCTCTGACCAAGAGTGATGACTAATGGAGTTTTCATCAGCCCAAGTTAGGGCCCTCCAGGTCTTTCTATCACTTGTTAGATGGCTTCCTCTTTTTATAAGTGAATCTTGCCATTTATCCCATGTCTAGAAGAAAGTTCTAAAAGCCCTTTTTTGTGAGTCATCCTAGGAAGTCATTTGACACCCCTTCTCTTTTTTCCCACTGCACTTTAGGTAAATCTCTATAATAACTTTTACATATAGTATGTAATTCTGTTTTTACAAGACTATGAACTCCTGGAGTAGAGGACCCACATCTGTATCCCTACTTCCTAACAGATTTTGGGCACACACTAAGTAGTCAAAAAAATATTTGCCAAATGAGTGAATGAAAAAGTTCTCTATATTGTCACAGACATGACATGAACTCAGGGCGGAAAAAAATCAGCCAAGCTAAATGGATTTCTCACATATAGGGGCCCAGTGCAAGATGTTGCAGAAGTAACTCCCAGTATCTTTTGGGTAAAGTAAAGCCTGGGAAAAGGGGAGAAAATACAGTCTTTGTGTTTTTTGGGTGAGACAATATTTAGGAAGGATGGGAGTATTTGTCAGGCAAGGAAGGGGAGAGGAATTGAAAAGAATAGAAAACCATGAATCTAGTACAAGGTCAAATTTTCTAAGAGTTCAACACAACAGATCGGGAATGATTCTTCTAAAGAAAATTAGTCTTCCATACTAAAATGAATCTGGGAAAAGTGGAAAGAAGTAAGTTGTAGGAAATATTAACATCCTTAGAATCAAATGCAATGGAAATAGACCTAGCATTTGAACAACTTTTCTAAAAATTATGCTCTACCTCACGTTCCTCTTCTTGTTCTTTGCGAATCTGTTCCAAACGAAACTGTTCTGCCATCTCTCTCTCATGAGCTTCCCTCTGTTGATAAAAGAGAAAGGAATCCAACACTTAATAAACACTGGCCTACTTTTTTAAAAAAAGAAAAGAAATAAAAAGAGAAAGAAAAAGAAAAGAAGAAAAGTTCATTTTCAGCATGGCCCAGAGGTACACTGTGGTAATGAAAGTGTTTCTCTCTGGAACAAAGATGGAAATAAAAGCAACAACAAAGCATATCTCTACGATCATGGTGGGTTCCTATTCAAACATTTAGGTAGCTCTGGGTAGTGTAGCATTCAAGATCCTTCAGACCTTTCTCTGGTCTTCCTTTCTGGTCTTTTCTGCCACCTCCCCTGTACCCAAATATCAAACTCTATTCACATCAGCCTCTATCTTGAACCCATGCTTTCTGGCCCCTTGCTGCTAGCATACATTATTTCCTCTCCTACCCCCCTTTCTCTATCCAGTTCAAATATACAATCTCTTCTATGAAACCCTCCCTAGTACATTCCCATTTCTTGGCTCTCCAAAAAAGCTGGAAAAAACTTTCCACTGAAAATCCTGTTCATTGAACTCTGACAGAACTCAGTGCTTCCCTTACAACATTTAGGATCCTTGCCTAAGTGCTCCAGCTATCTGTGCTCTTGACTGAATCTACTCTGCAGCACAATGTGAGCCTTCTTTTGAAGGCAGAAAGAGTGGCTTATTCATTTTCCTTTCCTTCAGTGCCCAGTACAGGAGCAGGTGCTCAAGAAACATTAAATAAGTCAGTGGTTCTCAACCCTGACTGCACATTAAAATCACCTGAAGAGCTTTTTAAACATTGCTAGATTTTACCATAGACTGATTAAAAACAAATGAAGTAAACATTAGGCCCATTTTTGCTTTCACTTTTCATGATTCTTAAAAAAATTTATCTTGTCAAAATGAACCATTTAAGAACCAGAGATAGAATTATATTCTTTCTGTTAATTGAAACTAGCTTTCTCCACTGCAAACCCAACTCTCTTAGGTTTCAAAATGATTAAAGGGCTGGCATTTAAATAATGAAAGACTATTTAGGATTGAGTTCTTTATCCCAGAAGTCCCCTGACCAAACCTACCTTTGCTCTGTCAGCCTCAAGTGAAAGGCGATAGGCCTCGTCTTGTTCTCTCTTCACATTTTCTCTGGCTTCTCGTTCATCCTCAAAAGAAAGGAAAATATTCAAATGCATTTTACCACATTACTGTTTTTAAAGAAAAAAAAATAATCCCCTTGTCTTACTCCTGTGTAAATTTATTATAATTAAACAAGGCACTTTTAAAGTGTACAGTGTAAATAAGCTAACAAATAATTGAGTAGCACAGTAGATAGTGAAAATAAGAATGTTTGAAGCCTAGGCTACCACTTACAAATTGTGTGACCTTGGGCAAGTTATTTAATCTCTTTAGGCCTCAGTTTCCTCAACTGTAAAAACGAAATAACATTTGTCTCATAGGGTTGTGAGAATTCAACGCAATGATATATAAACTATCTAGCAAAGTACCTGACATTTAGTTCATTTTCACTGATTAGTTCCCTTCTCCTTTACTCCTGATTTTTCTAAGATAAACTTGGGAGATTATCAGCATTGGGACTAAGGGCTGGGAGAGAGTAAAGGACTAGGAAGTAATCTGGTCAGCACAGAAAGAGGCTGAAAGCAAAATACCCTGCTTAACTTTAGTCCACATCACACCACTAAAGCTTGGTTATCAAATAAGTATTTCCCCACAACATTCACACTCATGAAGTGTGGATAAAGTAAAAGTTATCTAAGTTGAAGATCTTTTAGAATATTTTTAGTGTCTGAAGTGATTATGCCATCTGCCTACATTTAAATTGTGACTTCATATAAAATTAAAAGTTAATTCAATAACCAGAATTTCTTATTTGTTAAATTCTGGAGTATAGCCAATATACATGTCCTTAAATTTAATAAATACCCACACCTGTTGACATTAGAGTATAGGTTCCTTTTCTGGTCATTTTGCACAATAGGCTGAATCATACATAAGTTACCGATATTTGACTGGTTTTGACCTATAAAAATGGAAATTTCATATGGTTTAACTTAATTCTTTCTTTTTGTCTCCTCAGTTCAATATATGCTTGCTCAGGCTGAGTATATGCTCAGCACTGTCTTAGGTACTCCCTCTGATATCTATTCAAGCTGGCCTTCTCCCTGAAGCCTCATACTCCTTTTGGTTTCAATGATTCCATTAAGTCCATAATCTCTGGTATAAATAGTAGCATTTCATTGATTCCTAATCTTTCAAATAAAAAATTAGGAAAAATTACATGTTGCTGGCCTGAAGCTAACTGCTATACCATCTGTGATAAAAGAGTATGCCAGAGAAATTATATGTTGGGACAAAATATCAGGAACAATGTTTAACCTGAGAGACCACTTAGGCTGCAAAGTAGTCAGGACAATTTACGTGTCATGTAATATTACACATGACTAAAAACAGGTTTTAAAAACTCCTACTTGGAGATGTACTTAGCCATTAGTATTTTTATTTTAAAGAAACAGAAGCATATTCCTTTAAAGATATTTTCACTGATTCCAACTGGGTATTTCCTACTTTGGTCTATATACTACAGTTTTACTATAACCAGATACAATCAGCCTAATAGGACATATTCTGTATGTTTTTGTTTATATTTGCATTTGCATTTACTATGTAAACACCTTAGCCCACTCAATATACAAGCTTGTACAGACTGGACACTTGATAGTTCATTTGGCCATGGCTGATCTACAGTTGATGTATAATGTCTTCATTATTTTATGTCACCAAGGAGAGGTAATGAGGAGATTAGAAGACCTGTGTTCAACTCCTAGCCCTGCTAGTAGCAAGCTGTGTGTTCTTGGGTAAACACTGTCTCCCTTTTCAGTCATTTATTAAATTAAAGAATTGAATTTCTAAGGAATCTGTGCCTCTCTGAACAACCCTATCTTTCCAAATTTAGATATTCCTAATATTATCAGCAACCTATGGGAGTAATCTTATCTTTTTACATTTCAAGTAGGGAAATATTTAAGATGTTTAGGATTTTAACTGTAACATACTTTCCTGACTCCACCTTTTCAAATTAGTTTGGATTTCTCTTGTAACATTCTGTCCTTTCCCTTTAAAACATTTATCACAATTGTATCAATTATCATATGATTATTTATTTAATGTGAGAGTCCCCCATGACACTGTAAGCACCATAAAGGCAAGGACCTTGTCTATATTACATACCTCTGTATTCCAAGTGTTTCACACAATGCTTAGCTTTTGGGAGGTATTTACTAAGCATCTGTTGAATAAATGAACCATCTTTCCAGGCATAAAACATTTACTGTCTAGAGTAAAAATTAAGGAGGAAAATGATATAGCTCATTCATAAAGTGGCCCCATCTGAGTCAATGAAATTGACTGGTTAGGCAGAAATGACCCGTTATGACACTATGTACACACACAAAGGGACCTTCTAAAAGCTACCACAGCTGGAAGCCCTCTCTAAGCACAAATACAGTTTGTAATAAAAGCATTCTAAGTAAACAGCTCTGTTTTAAAACAGACTGTTGCAGATACGAAAGGCCATTAAATACAGGGATCCCTGCCACAAAATGTGGCACCTGTTGTGAGACGACTTCTTGAACCAGCTAACTTCCTTCCTTCCCTCCCCACTTCTCTCTCTTTTATTTCTCTTCCCTCCTTTCCTTCTCACAAATATTCATTAAGCACCAATTTTACTTTAGGCATCACACTAGTAGTGGGGTTATAGAGGCAGGGCACAGTTTACTAGAGTAAGACATAGATAATCATGCTTGGACCACCTTCATCATTATTTTATGGAGTCTACTGATTTTATTGTGAAGAGTTCAGTATTCAAGTTTTGCGTTACTTTCCTTTTGTTCCTTAAATAATGTCGCTGTCTCCATCTGGAAAACTTCTTGTTCTAATGGCTCTATCACTCAAAATCCTACCAGCTTTTCATATACTTTTATTTTTTTAAAATTTATTTATTTATTTATTTATTTTTGGCTGTGTTGGGTCTTCGTTTCTGTGCAAGGGCTTTCTCTAGTTGTGGCGAGCGGGGGCCACTCTTCATCGCGGAGCGCGGGCCTCTCACTATCGCGGCCTCTCTTGTTGGGAGCACAGGCTCCAGACGCGCAGGCTCAGTAGTTGTGGGTCATGGGCCTAGTTGCTCCACGGCATGTGGGATCCTCCCAGACCAGGGCTCGAACCCGTGTCCCCTGCATTGGCAGGCAGATTCTCAACCACTGCGCCACCAGGGAAGCCCTTCATATACTTTTAGAAATATAAGAGATCAACATGTCCAACAAAGCCAGTATACAAATGGAGAAACTGAAATCATATGAGGGTAAATAATTTACAAAAGACCATTAAGTCAGTGGCAGAACTGAGATGTGAATCCAGATCTCCGACATTTTCCTCTCCTCTCTCCTGGCAATCTAATTGCTCTTTCCCTTATCCACAGCTCTCCCTGACCGTCACAGACAGAAGTGTGGCTCAGGATGAATTTTCCTAAACTCATCATGGTCATAGCTTCTTGCGTGTTTGGTAGTTGCTTGTGAATGGCTATTATTTCTTCTTTTCTGTCTTGTAGTGTTTATACCTGCCTCTCCAACTGTCCTATTCACAGTCATTTCTAATTTGGGGATTTAGAGAACTTTGCTTAGCCTTTCCCTCATATTATTCTGTATAATTAGACTTTTAAGAAAATTCCAGGTGCTGTGGTTAACAGTGCATGTATAAATTTGTTCTCATAAACTGTAGATGTGCCTCTTGGAACTTCTCCTGTGTCCTACAAATACTGTCCTTGCAGAGGTTCCCCCTGCTGCATCTTAGAGGACACATCAAAGTGATTAGAAATACTTTGTTGATTGTGTGGAGGTAGAACAGCTGGATGATCAGGTTCAGGAATAGTTTTCAGGTGCTGCCTGGGCTATGGCTTGGGCTACTTGGTATGAAAACACTCCTTGTTATAGTACAGTGAGAAGCTGGATTGCTCAGAACGAAGTGATAACCTCCACTGGAGCCTTTCATCTGTAGCATACTTGTTACTGCTCCCATGCTGCTTTATGCTACACTCATCTGTATACTTGCCTCACTACTCCCTACCAGAGCTGTAAGTTCCCAAAGGGAAAGGACTCTATATTTCTTATAGCATCTAGGCCACCATCTTACATATGGTAAGCACTCAATACATATTTGGTAAATGAATGAGTGGAATTATCAGTGCTCAAGGTTTATACCTGAAGTTCTGGAACCCCTAAGTATCCTTCAGACTAATAATTTTTTATTTAAGTGCATTTTTCCTATTCTGAGTAGTATAATGACTTGTTAAGAAGTGCTGGAATTAGTATTCAAACCTAGTCTTTCTCTCCCGAAAGCCTGTGCTTCTTTTCCACTGTGGCACTCTGGGTTGCTCAGTATAGTTTTACATCTCTGAAACAATGGCCATTGAATTAGATTTCTCTACAACCCATTAAAAATAATGTCCATTAAAAATAATGAAAACATCTTATGAGCTATCAAATGGTTCCTAAATGAGGAATTTAACCAGAAATGGGATTTAAGTGTAACTTGTTACTCCTCAGTAGCATTTAAAATTAGTAATCATCAGTTAATTCTCAAAGGGCTAATGCAAAGTTTCACATTATCAAATTGAAGCAAACTATAGTGGTTAGGCTTGTTTCAAATAATAACCAATTGCATACACAAATATACACATACATATATACATATGGTATTCTTTGTTCTTCTGAATGCCTGGGTTAGAATGCACACACTGTTCTTTGCCTTAATAAGCAGGACCTTGAAAACCGGGAAATGGTCCTGGTCTGTCGCTAAGGAGATATGGGCCAAGATAATGTGAAATTCTTTCAATATAAATACTTAGATATCTCTAGATAAAATATAGCAAAAATGTTAAAAAGTATTACTCAGCATGTGAGAAAGAAAGAACAAAGAAAAATTCCTAGGTAACAGAAATAAAGAGGAAATTAAAAATCAGCACTGTAAATGGTGAGGTAATATGGAAACTGACAGGCAGATTATCCATCTTGGTAACCTAGAAGCCCAGTTGGAACCAGAAGATTTCATTTTGGACGCAAGCAAGGTAGGAAGCTGGAAAAGTTATCTGTGGGATAACTTTTGGCAACCTAATGTAAGTATAATTGGAGTCTGGAAATAGAGCGCAGGGAAGAGTGGGAGAAAAATTATTTTAAGAAATAATGGCTGGGGCTTCCCTGGTGGCGCAGTGGTTGAGAATCTGCCTGCCAATGCAGGGGACACGGGTTCAAGCCCTGGTCTGGGAAGATCCCACATGCCGCGGAGCAACTAGGCCCATGAGCCACAACTACTGAGCCTGCGCGTCTGGAGCCTGTGCTCCGCAACAAGAGAGGCCACGACAGTGAGAGGCCCGCGCACCGCGATGAAGAGTGGCCCCCGCTCGCCACAACTAGAGAAAGCCCTCACACAGAAACGAAGACCCAACACAGCCAAAAATAAATAAATAAATAAATTAAAAAAAAAAAAAAAGAAAAGAAAAAATACAGCCATTTGCTTATGACTTAAAAAAAAAAAAAAAAGAAAAGAAATAATGGCCAACAATTTTTTGAATTTGATGAAACCTATAAAGCCACAGACCCAAGAATGTAAATGAACATCAGGCAAAATACACATGAAGAAAGCTACACCAAGGCACATCATAACCAAATTGCATAAAATTAATATTAAAATGAAAAATGTTAAAATCAATCAGACAAAAGAAAAGACATAATAGGTACAGGGAAACAAAATGAGAATGCAATCAGACTTCTCATCCAAAACAGTGCAAATGAGAAAGACAGTGGAGCAACCTCTTTAAAGCACTGAAAGAAAAAGCAAAAACAAAAAATACAAAAAAACTTGTGAACTTAGAATTCTTTCTATACCCAGTAAAAATATCTTCAAAATTGAAGGTGAAATAAAGACTTTTTCAAATATACAAAAGCTGAATTAACTACCAGCATGTGTACTACAGTAAAAGTTAAAGGAAGTCCTTTAAGGAGAAGGAAAATAATACCAGTCAGAAATCTGGATCTACCCAAAGGAATGAGGAGAACTGAAAATGGGAGCTTCGTGGGTAAATTAATAGACATTTTTCCCCTTACTATTTAAATCTCTTTAAGAAACAATTGAGTGTATCTCAATGGCATTTTTTATGGAAATAAAAAATCCATTCTAAATTCATGGAAACTCAGGGACCATAAATAGTAAAAAAAAATCTTGAAAAAGGAGAACAAAGTTGGAGGACTCACATTTTCAAAACTTACTACAAAGTTACAGTAATCAAAACATTGTGGCACTGGCATAAGGATATATACCTAAACCAGTGCAATAGAACAGACAGCCCAGAAATAAACTCTCATATATACAGTAAATTTATTTTCAACAAGGGTGCCAAGACCATTCAGTGGAGAAAGGGGAGTTTTTTCAACAAATGGTGCTGGGAAAGCTGGATATCCAGATGGAAAAGAACGAGGTTGGATCCTCACTTTACACCATATACAAAAACAGCAACTGAAAATGAATAAAAGATCTAAAATTAAAGAGTTAAAACTATAAAACTCTTAGAAGAAAACATAGGTAAAAATCTTCATGACTTTGGATTAGGCAATGATTTCTTGAGTATGATACAAAGCACAGGCATTAAAAAGTAAAAATAGATAAGTTAGGTTTCATCAAAATTAAAAAATTTTGTGTATCAAAGGACATAACCAAGAGAGTGAAAAGACAATCCACGGAATGGAAAATATTTGCAAAATCATATACCTGGTAAGAGTTTAATATCCAGAATTTCTACAACTCAACAACAACATAAAGAAAAAACAATCCAATCCAAAAATGAGAAAAGGCCTTGAATAGATGCTTCTCTAAAGAAGATATATAAATGGTCAATAAATACATGTTCATAGCAGCATCAATCACAATAGCCACAAGGTGGAAACAAGCCAAATACTCATCAATGGACGAACAGATAAACAAAATGTGGTATATACATACAATGGAATCCAGCCATAAGAAGGAACAAAGTTCTGATACATACTATAACACAGGTAAGCCTTAAAAGACATTATGCTAAGTAAAGAAGTCAGACACAAAAAGACAAATATTATATGTTTCCACTTACATGAGGTAGCCAGAATAGGCAGATTCAGAGAGACAGAAGGTACCTTAGAGGGGAGGGGGGAATGGAGACTTATTGCTTATTAGACCGGCTAGAATCTCCAGTCAGGTTCCGTGTTACTTCACCATTTACAGGGCTGATTTTTAAGTTCCTCTTTATTTCTGGTACCTAGGAATTCTTCTTTGTTCTTTCTTTCTCACATGCTGAGTAATACTTTTCACATTTTTGCTATATTTTATCTACTATCTCTAAGTATTTATATTGAAAGAATTTCACATTATCTGGAATAGAAGTGATGTGAACAGGCATCCCTGCCTCTTTCCTGATCTTAGTAGGAAAACATTCAGTCTTTCACCAGTAAGCAAAATATTGGCTTGTAGGTTTTTAAATAGATGCCCTTTATCATGTTGTACTCTATTCCTATTTTACTGAAAGTTTCTATCAGGAATGGATTAACTTTTGTTTAATGATTTTTCTGCATCCATTGAGATGACTGAATGGTGAATCACAATGACTGATTTTCAAATCTAAGGCAAGAAAAAGAAATAAAAGACGTCAAGAATGAAAAGGAAGAAGAAAAACTCTCTTTACTCAGATAAAATGATTAGGGATCTGGAAAATCCTATGGATTCTACCAAAAAACTATTAGAACTAATAGGTGATTTTGGTAAGGTTGCAGGATATAAAATTGATATACAATAAGCAACTGTATTTCTATACACTAACAAATAATCAGAACTTATAATTATTTTAAAATTTATTTATTTATTTATTTAATTTTGGCTGTGTTGGGTCTTCGCTTCTGTGCAAGGGCTTTCTCTAGTTGCGGCAAGCAGGGGCCACCCCTCATCCCGGTGCGCGGGCCTCTCACTATCGCGGCCTCTCTTGCTGCGGAGTGCAGGCTCCAGACGCGCAGGCTCAGTAGTTGTGGCGCACGGGCCCAGCCGCTCCGTGGCATGTGGGATTCTCCCAGACCACGGCTCGAACCCATGTCCCCTGCATTGGCAGGCAGACTCCCAACCACCGCGCCAGCAGGGAAGCCCTATAATTATTTTTAAAAGCTATTATTTACTTATTTGTTTATTTATTTATTGGCTGCGTCTGGTTGCAGCACGCAGGATCTTTGTGGAGGCATGTGGGATCTTTCATTGCAGCGCAGGCTCTCCATTGTGGTGCACGGGCTTCTCTCTAGTTGTGGTGTGTGTTTTCTCTTCTCTAGCTGTGGCACGCAGGCTCCAGGGCATGTGGGCTCTGTAGTTGTGGTGTGTGGGTTCCAGAGTGCGTGGGCTCTGTAGTTTGTGGCACGCAGGCTCTCTAGTTGAGGCGCATGAGCTCTGTAGTTGTGGTGTGTGGGCTTAGTTGCCCTGCAGCATGTGGGATCTTAGGTCCCTGACCAGGGATTGAACCTGCGTCCCCTGCATTGGAAGGCGGATTCTTTACCACTGGACCACCAGGGAAGTCCCAGAACTTATAATTTTTAAGATGCCAGTTATAATATAGCATAAAATATATGAAATACTTGGGAGTAAATTTGAAAAAAGATGTACACTGAAAATTTCTAAAACATTACTGAGAGAAATTAAAGAAGACCTGAGAGAAATTAAAGAAGACCTAAATAAACATGACATATATCCTTTTCATAGATTAAAAGAGTCAATTTTTATATGTCGATTTTCTCTAAATTAGATTCAATGCAATTCTAATAAAAATACCAGCAGTATTATTTTTCTTAGAAATTCACAAACTGATTATAAAATTCACATGGAAATGGACAGGACCTAGAATAGCCAAAACAACTATGAAAAGAAGAACTTCAGAGGACTTACACTACTTGATCTCAAGATTCATTATAAAGCTAAAGTAATTGTATGTGGTATTAGTGTAAGACACAGAAAAGAACAATGGAATAGAATGAAGTCTAGATATATACCTACGCATATACAATCAGCTGATTTTTGACAAAGATGCAAAAGCAATTCAGCAAATAGTGCTGGAACTACTGAATATCCGTTATCTCCCTTTACCTCCCGGAAACAAAACAAAACAAAACAAAACAAAAATACCTTCAATCCTACTTTATACTATACATAAAATTTAACTCAAATGGATCATAGACCTAAGCATAATATCTAAAGGTATAATGCTTTTAGAAGAAACATAGGAGAAAACAGTGACCTTGGGTTAGGTCAATATTTCTTAGATATGACGCAAAAACATAAAAAAGGAAAAAAATCTAACTTGGACTTCATCAAAATTAAAATCTTCTGCACTACTAAAGACAGCTGAAAATGATAATGAAAATTAAGCCATAAACTGGACGAAAAATCTTTGCAAATTACTTATCAAATAAAGGATTTGTATCTAGACCGTATTAAAAAACTCTTAGATATAAAAACAATAGAGAACTCAATTTTAAAAATGGGCAAAAGATTTGAAAACACTTCATCAAAAAAGATATGGTGGGACTTTCCTGGTGGTCCAGTGGGTAAGACTCTGCACTCCCAATACAGGGGGCCTGGGTTTGATCCCTGGTGGGGGAACTAGATCCCACATGCATGCTGCAACTAAGAAGTCCGCAGACCGAACTAAGAAGTCTGCATGCCGCAACTAAGAGTCCGCATGCCGCAACTAGGACCAGGCGCAGCCAAAATAAATGAATAATAAATAAATAAATAAATATTTAAAATAAAAGATATGGATAGTAAGCACATGAAAAGATGCTTTATCTCATTAGTTATTAGGAAAATGCAAACTAAAACCACAATGAGGCACCACTATAAACCTATTAGAATGTCTAAAATTAAAAAAGACTAACCATACCAAGTGTTGACATACAAAGTGGAGCCACTGGCAGTCTTACACACTGCTGGTGGAAAAGTAAAATGGTACAACCACTTTGGAAAACATTTAGGCAGTTTCTTAAAAAATTAAGCATATACCTACCATATGATCCAGTCATTCCAGTCCTAGGTAGTTACCCAAGACACATGAGAGCATATGCCTATATAAAAACTTGTATATGAATGTTCATAGAAGCTTTATTTGTAATAGCCCCAAACTAGGAAATATTCCAATTATGTTCATGAATAAGTGAACAGATTTTTCAAAACGTGAAAAAATACAAACACTATTGAAAGCAGCAGTAGGGGCTTTGTCAAACCATTCCTTGTTCATAGCATAATATAACAATTCCCCTTCATAGGATTTCAGAGAATGAGCGTAGTAAGCCATTTACCAGGGACTTTTATGTAAATTTTAAGGTAATGATTAGTAGGTTTGGAGACCTGAGTTCTCTAATGAAGACCAAATCTCAGAGACTCAAAAGAAGAGGTATGCTCAGAAGTGAGTGATTTAGGTTCAGTTACTGAAGGCAACCAATACAAAGTGGGCTCCTCTCAAGACCCAAGACAGCACTGAAATAAATGCAGGGTTAAATGAGACCACCCAGCTTCACTCTCAAAACAGGGAAGACAGAGGAGATAAAGAGAAGATACAATTTGGTGAGAATTGAAACTACCCATTCTTAGCTTTATCTGCTTCATTTTACTAAATGAAAATGATGATGATGGTGGTGGTCACATACAGGGCTGCATCAAAGTGCAGACTGACAATCTTTCCACTGAGGACTAGGGGGCACATCAGTATTTAGAATGAATCAAGTAAAATTTGCAGTATTCGTTTCAGTGACTGATGAGTACTAAGCTGAGGCAGTTCCCTTGCATGCACAAATTTTATAGTCATCATATTGCACAATGGATTGGAGACTAGACTTGTTCTATATGTTGGCATCCTGTTTTAGGATCCAGGATAGCTAACAATGAATGAAGCATTGGGGTCAGTTGGAATATTGCATTTCAGTATAGTGGAATATTCAAGCATTCTTGTGTGTGTGTGTGTGTATGCATGTGTGTGTGTGTGAGAGAGAGAGAGCGAGAGAGAGATAGAGATGAGCTAATCTGAAAGAACAATATTGAGTAATTTGAGCTATCTGCTGTATTTTCTTTAACTTGCTTTTAAAAAGGCACTTACGCAAAAAATTGTAATGCAAATGTTAAATTATTCTTAAAGGTAGCATTGCTAACATTGCTAGATGCTGGCTGCACAACATTGTGAATACACAGAATGTCACCGAATAATGCACATTGTAATAATTAACTGTATGCTATGTGAATTCTGCTATTAAAAAAATATTACTAGAATCAAAAAAAATTTGTAAAATTGCTGTATGTCCACACAACAGAGTACTACTCAGCAATTAAAAGGAATGAATTATTGATACATGCAACAGCATGGATTAACCTCAAAATAATTATGCTGAGTGAAAGAAGTCAGACTAAAGAGTATATACTGTAGGATTCAATTTTTCATAAAACTTGAGAAAATGCAAATAAATCTGTAGTGACAGAAAGATCAGTGGGTGCATGGGACTTGAATGGTTGGGAGGTAGAGGCAGAAGGAAGGGATTACAAGGTTCATGAGGAAACTTTTGAGAGTGATGGATATGTTCACTATTCTGATTGTGGTAAAGATTTTATTAGTGTATATGTATGTCAAAACTGTTTAAAATTGGACAGTTTATATAGGTACAGTTTATACAATTATACTTCAACATAGCTTTAGAAAATAAGTGATTAATAATACTGAAAAAATTAATGCATGGATTAAACAGCAGCTTGGACACAGGTGAAGAGAGAATTAATAAAGTGGAAGTAATCTGAAGAAATTACCTAAACTGCAACATGGAGAGACACAGAGAAATAAGATATGATAGAGAAGTTAAGAGGACATAGAGGATATAATCAGAGTGCCTAATATGCATCTGCTAGGAACCCTGGAAGGGAATATAAAGAATGGGGCAATACTTAAAGAGATAATGTTTTCAAATTTTCCAGTATGGATGAAAGATAAGAATAAGCAGCCAAGGACCACTTCAAATGGTAACCTCTAGTTCTATAGAAACTACCAAACTGAATAAACAAATAAATTGTCTGAAGTCATCATAGTCAAACACAGCTTTGAATGCCACGTCACCTGAAGAAGACCAGCTCTTGATTCTGTGGATCCAGTGGTAAGACCTTGGATGACTGGGTTGTAATAACAGAAATAGTACTTAGAACCTTGCTAACAAAAGTGTGGTCCAAGAACAAGCAACACTGAAATCAACTGGAAGCTTGTCATACATGTAGAATCTTAGGCTCCACCCGAGACTGACTGAATCAGAGTATGTATTTTAATAAATTCTCCAGGTGATTCCTATGCACATTTAATTTAGAAAAGCACTGCTTAAGAAGCTTTGCTTAGGGCTTCCCTGGTGGCACAGTGGTTGAGAATCTGCCTGCTAATGCAGGAGACACGGGTTTGAGCCCTGGTCTGGGAAGATCCCACACGCCGCCGAGCAGCTAGGCCCGTGAGCCACAATTGCTGAGCCTGTGCGTCTGGAGCTTGTGCTCCACAACAAGAGAGGCCGCGAGAGTGAGAGAGGCCCGCGCACCGCGATGAAGAGTGGCCCCGCTTGCCACAACTAGAGAAAGCCCTCGCACAGAAACAAAGACCCAACACAGCAATAAAAAAAAAAAAAAAAAAAAAAAAGATAGCATCATGTAATGGCAATTCTATAAATCTGGGTTTAAAAAAAAAAAAAAGAAGCTTTGCTTAAAAGTAATGTATATTGCTTAAGTGACAAGTGGTTGGGATGTTATTTTTGCCTGCAGGAAAGCCATAAATGGGGAAAGTTCATCCACTCTGCTGCAGAAAAATAGTTAAATACTAGGACCAGGACCTATCTTTTTACATGGAAAGTCAAGCTAAACGCTCTGGAGATTTTTTTGGTCTGTGTGTGTGTGTACGCATGCAACAGAGATGATGTAATGGTCTTTGATAAAATCTAAATACTACATTCTGTAGCCACTTCTCCAGTCAGGATTCCTTCCTGAAGATAGACAGATAAGACAGGAGGAGGCGGCTTACTTTCAATCACAGGTCAGCAAACTGTGGTCTTTGGGCCAAAGCTGGCCTGTAGCCTATTTTTGTAAATAAAGTTTTACCAGAATATAGCCATGCCTATTTGTTCATGAACTATCTATGGCTACTTCTGTGCTACAATGACATAGTTGAATAGTTGTGACAGAGAGTATATGGCTTCCAAAGTTGAAAATATTTACTATCTGACACTTCACAGAAAATGTCTGCTGACCCTTCAAAATCATTATAAATGTTGGTTTCAGCCTTTTTAATTTTTACCTTTTAGTAAGTAGAGAATAAAACCCCAATGAGATTTTAAAGTTCATAAGTCTAGGGGGAGCTTCAGTAAAAGGTCAGATGGAAAGAGTAACTGATTTGTTTATTACATACAAAAAAATCAGAAGCCATAAACTAGCTCTGACATCAGTATGAAAGGTTTAAAGTCAAAGGTCTCATGGCAGCATATTTCAAATTTTGCATGGGCTAACAATAAGAGGTCTTGAAAGGGAGTTCATATCATAGATAAAAATAATTTGATTAAATGTAAGAATGCAAGAGAATTACATACTTGGACAGGTTTCCAGGTATCTAGGAAATGTGGAGGAATGATTTCTAACTCTAGACACATGTGAACAAATCATCTGTCTTAGAGGCTTAGGTATAGAACTTTTTGTTCTGCACCACTTGGTGCCTTGGCTTAGTTTTAGGCAATGACTCTGTTGAACATCTACTATGAGTAATCACTGGGCCAGGTGTTGTAGGAAAGACATATGTTAAACTAGTCCTACTTTAAAAAGTGTTTTAAATTTCATCTAAAAGAAAGGGACAAATGATTTGGGTGGGGCTATTTTTATGGAGATTTTGTAGTTATATCCTGCTGTTATCAAATTTCTATTGTTAAAAGCATAGTGTCAGACTTATTACCTTTCTAAAGTGAAAATCACATCATAACACTCCTCTTTCCTAACCTTCAATGATTTCCCCACACCTTCAGGATAAAGTCTAAATTTCCTAGCACAGGTGCCCTCAATTACTTTATCACCTTCATTACCCACTTCCCCCTTCCATATACGCTATGCTCGAGCCATACAAGCCCTCTCACAGCTCCCTGAACAGACCAGGCTTTGCATGCTTCTATGCCTTTGCATATCCTTTATCCTTTGCCTGGGAAATTCTTCATCACTCCTCTTTCGGCAAAATCACACTCATCTTTCAGGCTCAACTTAAAGTGTCTAGGCATTCACAGGTACCTCACTCTGGGCTGAAAGGCTTCACTTCTGTGTTCAATTCACACTGTATTATTTAATCATATATTTACATATTTCTCTCTCAGAGTAGACTGAGCACTGAGGGCAGGAATACTGTTCTATTAATTTCTGAATTTCCAGCATAAGTTAACACTACCAAGTTGGCACTTGATAGATAATAATAGCAGTTAACATTCAGTGAATGTTTCCTATATGCCAGGCATTCTTCTAATTACATTATTATCTTATATAATCCTCAGATATATTGAGGGAAGGAGGAAAGAAAAGAGGTGACTATATACATAAAAGAAGAAAGAAAGGGAAAGGGAGCTAAGGTATCTGCTCCAGGAACTGTCATGGACCTCAAAAAAGGCCAAAAGCCTTTGCAAGCTAAATGTTCTTGTTTTACTTCCCTCTTGCTACCATTACCCTAATTTGGGTTCTGAGATTTATAACATAGCTAGAAGCCTTGAAAAAAATAATAATAGGCAGGACGGGAATAAGAAAATAGCTCTATTGAGGAAAATTATCCTCTTGTGTAGGGTGCTAGATTATTCCAGGACTATCTTCTTTCTGTAACATAATCTGCAAGGGTGACAAATTTCTTTTCAGGGGACTCTTCATGTGATGACTGGGCACAGTGCCTGGCACATAGTAGGTATTCTACAAATGTGGACTGAATTGAACTGGAAGGACAATTAACTGACTCTTCCTGAGTCACTAAAACAGATAAACCAATCCCTAGCAATTTTGTAGATTCAGTGATGTCAAAAAGAAAAAAGTAAAATAATTCAATTATTTGATCATTTAAAGCCAAGTTTTCAAAGCCTGCCTCTAAAGCTAAATTGATCATTTTATTTTCTAAGTGAATACCTGGTTGGTGTGAGAACAGAGGAAGCAGAGATTTTAGTTATTACATTATTCTTAAGGGGCTAATTCATTAGGCACCAAAAAGATGTAAGACTGCCTCAATTTCTTCTTTAGTATTTGGGAGGCAAAAAGCATCCCCCCCTCTTTTTTTTTAAACCTCCACCTTATGGTCTAATTGGAACAGAATTGTAGTTCAGATATTTAAGATCTTATATTTGAAAATTCTCAGGCCATAGGATATTCTGATAATCTTGTTTACAAAACATTTAAATAGTATCTCATATTTTAAAGTATCAGAATTAGACATTTCTCCAAAGAAGATACACAAATGGCCAACAAGCACACGAAAAGATGCTCAACAACATTAGTCATTATTAGGGAAATGTAAATCAAAACCACAAGGAAATACCACCTTATCCACTACGATGGCTATAATTTTTAAAAAGAGAGAAAAAAATGAGTGTTGGCAAGGATGTGGAGAATCCTTGTAACCTGCAGGTTGGAATGTAAATGGTACAGACGCTGTGAAAACTGTTCGGTGGTTCCTCAGAAAGTTAAACAGAATTACCACATGACCCAGTGATTCACTTCTAGTTATATACCCAAAAGAACTGAAAACAGGGACTCAAATAGATACCTGTACACAAATGTTCATTCCATCATTATTCACAACAGGCAAAAAGTGGAAACAGTCCAAATGCCCATTAACAGACAAATGGATAAACGAAATGTGATATATCCATACAATGGAATATTACTTAGTCATAAAAAGAATGAAGTAATGATATATGCTACAATGTGGAGGAACCTAAGTGAAAAAACCAGACACAAAAGTCACATATTGTATGATTGCATTTGTATGAAATATTGAGAATAGGCAAATCCACAGAGACAGAAAGCACAGTGGTTGCTAGAGGCTGGTGGGGGGACAGAGGGGGTTGGGGGAGTGACTGCTTAATGGGTTTGGGGGGTGAAAAAAATATTTTGGAACTAGATAGAGGTAGTAGTTGCACAACACTGTGAATGTACAAAACACCACGGAATTGTAAAATGGTTCATTTTATGTTACCTGGATTTCGCCTAAAAATAAACCAAGTATCAAATTACAGAGCCAAGAACTAAATAAAAACAAAGCACTCTACAGTGTACGAAGGGAGAAGAATATTTATACTTGAAGTATAAATGATGAGGGCACTGCTTGAAAAAAAGTGTTAAATTGGCCTTCAAAAGAAGTACTGCCTGGTAGCATTGGCTCCATGGTGTACTGTGGCCAGGACATTCATCTTCCAGCCAAACAGCTTGGATTCTAGTCCTTGTTCCATCCTGATGGCAAACCAGTACAGGGAAAAAGTACAGCTTCAAACACAAACAACTCAACTTGGTCTGAATTCTAGGTCTGCCGCTTAATTTCTGTGCCCTTGGGCAACTTCTTTGAACTCTTTCAACACTGAACAATTCTATCTCCAAAACAGGAAAAATACCTCCTTGTTGGATTACTGGAAGGATGAAACAAAATGATGAATACATATCACCTAGCACAATGGGCATTCGATAAACGTTACCCTAATAATCATCACCATCATCATCATCATCCTAGTAATGTTAATCCTCTTCCTTGTAATAACTAGATGTGTAACCTCAGGTCAAACAGTTTAACTTCTCTGAATTTCTTCCAAGGACTGCCTGGGGAGGGCCTGGGGCAAATCATCCCTCATTAACAGCATCATTTTTTGATAGGTAAATTGGCAGTGGTGGTAGAGGAGGGTAAACAGGGGAAGGTTCACGAATAATTATATGGACACGAGTCTCAGGTCTCTGAAGCATCTTCCCATTGTTCCATAGCTGACTGCTGTACCCTATCAAGTCTATGTACCAGGGTTCTGACAGATGTCCCAGGGCCCAAAAAGAACATTAGAGGTCCTAAGCAGAGATTATGCACCATATGTAATTTAGAAGAAAAGCAATATTAAAGTGTATTCAGAAGTCTGATAAAATTCTAATTTTTCTTAAGACTACTTTGATTTTTCTGAAATATTAAATTTCATAAAGGTATCTCTCTGTCTACATATATTTTTCCTATTTATTTGGTGAACCTACTTTGCTTATTCTATAAATGTTTGGTCTGCCTTTACGTAATCACATTCTAAGTTGCAGAGGAGGGAGGCTTTTTGGTATGAGGGCCCAGGACAAACCCTTAAGTTTGCTCTATTTTCGAGACACCTGGGCTGTGAGAATTAAATAGAACACACGGTGGGATAGTGCTCTGAAATGGACTAAGGTTCCAGACTGAAAGGAATGATCATTTTGTTAATAGAATCAGGAATGACTTAGAAGGCCTCATCTTACTCTGTGGTAAGAATGAATTCCTTGGCCTTAGGCCTAATTTATCACTGTGGTTTCCATGGCGTTAAAAGTTCTCACTTTTTTGTTAATCAAAGCTACCACTGGGCTTCCCTGGTGGCGCAGTGGTTAAGGATCTGCCTGCCAATGCAGGGGACGTGGGTTCGAGCCCTGGTCCCGGAAGATCCCACATGCCGCGGAGCAACTAAGCCTGTGCGCCACAACTACTGAGCCTGCGCTCTAGAGCCCGCGTGCCACAACTACTGAGCCTGCGCTCTAGAGCCCATGAGCCACAACTACTGAGCCTGCACACCTAGAGCCTGTGCTCCACAACAAGAGAAGCCACCGCAATGAGAAGCCTGCGCACCGCAACGAAGAGTAGCCCCCGCTCGCCGCAACTAGAGAAATCTCGTGTTCAGCAACGAAGACCCAACGTAGCCAAAAATAAATAAAGAAAAAATAAAGAAAAGAAAAATAAATTTTTAAAAAAGCTACCATTAACCAAGTATTTGCAAGAAAATGTAGTAAGTATTAATGAATATCCTCCAGCCTATATCTTTATCTAAGACTTTTAATCCTTTAAAGAATTATATTTCCAAGTTTACAAAGCACTTTCACATGTGATACTCACAATAATGAGGTTGGCCAGGAAGAGACTTTGATCCCCATTTAGAGATGAGGAAATTGCGACTGAGAAACTTCAAGTGATTTTTCCAGGGTCACTCAGCTTGTTAAAATGTAGGCCACCTGTTACCTCATTTAGAGCTCTTTCTGCCATTTCACCTTTCTTCAACCTATACACTTATTGTGTTTCTCCCTCTCTAAATTTTCTTCCTTCCAAACACTGCAAATATAGTCCTTAAATCAGTGTAGGGAATAGTTATGGAACGATTTTCTTGGGACTAAACTGTTTTCACCTGCTGAATAAACTGAATAGGAAAAACAGATACAGGTTTAGTTTATTCCATTACCAACGGACTCTCCACCTAGAAGAAGCAAGATGGTATAGAACGGATAGGTACCTCCAGCTTTGTATTATCCTGTAGAGTTGTCATCATCTATTTACATGCCTATTTCTCTCTTCAGACCCTGAGCAAATTGAAGAGACTTTTCCTTGTTTATCTCTGTATCCCTAGTTCCAATCCCAAGCAGTGCCTGGTACTTCCTAGATCCTTAAAAACGGAACAATGAATGAGCATTTTGACTCCACCAGACATCTGCATTATAAGTTTATATTTGTTTAACTGATTTGCCTGTAAAATCATTAATGACCTGCTAGTGTTCAAAAATGGTGAAATAAGGATTATGGCAAACCTGGCACTTGATATTCTTTCAGGTTATATACCTGAAAGAATAGGTTTGATACCTGTTATATCAAGGACAGAGCCTAAATGTTAGACTAACTGGTTATTTTTAAAAATCTAGTTATCAAAAGTTTTAAACAGAGTAATTTCAAGGTATTTGTATCTTGTTATCTATCACAGTCCTACTGCAGGACTATGAAAACAGAGAGATGAATTCACATGTAGCAAGTAACTTCCAAGTCCTAACTAAGACTGTCTTGCTTTGCTAGAATGTAAGTCTCTGGAATTTCCGGTGGAGATGTTTAGAAAAGATTCTTTTTCATCTGGATAGAAGTGGTATGTGGGAGTGAGTTGAAAAGCTGGATTTAAGACTGGTTTGCTAATTTCTTTAGTGGCAGGATTTCAAATGATGAACTGTCGTCTCAGTGTCTGCTTTAGAGGGAGTGGGCCAACTTGTGAGAGAGTTTATGTTAAGCTAAACCTATCCAGAGAGAATCTACCTATCTGCCTGGTAACGTAGGATGAAATCTGAACGTGTTTCAAGCATGATGTCTCAGTTCAGACCCTGGTCATCTCTTGCTTAGACTATGGCATTGGCCTTTTAGTAGGTCTCCTAACTTCCAGTCCCTTCCTATAAAATTCATTCATCCATTCATTCACTTACACATTTATAAAACATTCATGCTCACCTACTATATACGTTAAGCTTTATGTTAGGGAATGGAAACAATGACTAAGAGGTTTTGATGATGGCCATTCTGACTGGTGTGAGGTGACACCTCACTGTGGTTTTGATTTGCATTTCTCTAATGATTAGTGATGTTGAGCATCCTTTCATGTGTTTGTTGGCAATCTGTGTATCTTCTTTGGAGAAATGTCTATTTAGGTCTTCTGCCCATTTTTGGATTGGTTTGTTTGTTTTTTTGATATAGAGCTGCATGAGCTGTTTGTATATTTTGGAGATTAATCCTTTGTCAGTTGCTTCATCTGCAAATATTTTCTCCCATTCTGAGGGTTGTCTTTTTGTCTTGTTTATGGTTTCCTTTGCTGTGCAAAAGCTTTTAAGTTTCATTAGGTCTCATTTGTTTATTTTTGTTTTTATTTCCATTTCTCTAGGAGGTGGGTCAAAAAGGATCTTGCTGTGATTTATGTCATAGAGTATTCTGCCTATGTTTTCCACAACAAATGCTGGAGAGGGTGTGGAGAAAAGGGAACCCTCTTGCACTGTTGGTGGGAATGTAAATTAATATAGCCACTATGGAGAACAGTATGGAGGTTCCTTATAAAACTAAAATTAGAACTACCATATGACCCAGCAATCCCACCACTGGGCATATACCCTGAGAAAACCATAATTCAAAAAGATACATGGACTACAATGTTCACTGCAGCACTATTTACAATAGCCAGGACACGGAAGCAACCTAAGTGTCCGTCAATAGATGAATGGATAAAGAAGATGTGGTACATATATACAATGCATTATTACTCAGCCATAAAAAGAAAAGAAATTGAGTTATTTGTAGTGAGGTGGACGGACCTAGAGTCGGTCATACAGAGTGAAGTAAGTCAGAAAGCGAAAAACAAATACTGTATGCTAACACATATATATAGCATCTAAAAAAAAAAAAAAAGGTTCTGATGAACCTAGGGGCAGAACAGGAATAAAGACACAGACGTAGAGGATGGACTTGAGGACAAGGGGAGGGGGAAGGGTAAGCTGGGATGAAGTGAGAGAGTAGCATTGACATATATACACTACCAAATGTAAAATAGATAGCTAGTGGGAAGCAGCTGCATAGCACAGGGAGATCAGCTCGGTGCTTTGTGACCACCTGGAGCGGGGGTGGATAGGGAGGGTGGGAGGGAGGTGCAAGAGGGAGGGGATATGGGGATATATGTATGTGTATAGCTGATTCACTTTGTTATACAGCAGAAACTAACACAACATTGTAAAGCAATTATACTCCAATAAAGATGTTAAAAAAAAAAGATAAGTAAGATGTGGTTTCCTTCTCTCACTAGTTGTAGGAGATAGATGTATAAAATTGGAAAGGACAGCAATATGTATGAGGGCCTATTATGGGTTAGTTATTTTACAAGATGCTGTTTCTTTTCATCCTCACAAACTGCAATTATTACTTCCACTTCACTACGGGGAAACTGAGACTCGGACTGGCTACATAATTTGTCCATAGTGTGTAGCCTGTATGGGCCTGAATCAGCTTTTATACTTAGGTCTATCTGTTTCTAAAGCTTGTGTTCTTTCCACTAAACCAGTGGTTCTCAGACTTTAAGATACAAAGGAGTCACTTGTTAGATAGGAGACTTGTGAAGACACAGATTCTCTGGCCCAACTGCAGAGATTCTGATTCAGTAGGTCTAGCAATGGAAGCTCAAAAGTCTGTACTTTTAACAAATGTGTGCTCAATGGACCACACTTTGAAAAGCACTGTACCTCAAAAAGAAAAAATAACAGATAATTATAACATCAAAATAAGTACTATCATAAAGATATGAACAAAGTGATGAGCAAATAGCATAACCATCATAATTAGTTTCCTAAATTACAAATCTAATTATGTCAACTTCTTACTTAAAAGATGTGATGAATACTCACTGCCCACAGTCTAAAGTGCAAATTCTATAGCATAGCATAAAAGTACGGTGTGACCCTAATGCACATTTTTAGCCTTTTCTCTCCTCCTTTTCTTCTACCAATACCTCTTTCTTGCCTTGCTGAATTACTTCTCATTTCCCACATGTCCCAAGCCATTTCACATCTCCAAGCTTATCACACTTCCACTTTTTTTCAATGAACTTCTTCCTTAATCCAAATGATTATTTCCTACTCATTCTTCCAAACTCAGTTTATATGTTATTATTATAGAAAATATTTTGAAAGTACTTACTAGATGCCAAGTACCAATCTAAGCACTTTACATGTATCAACTGATTTAATCCTATCTGTAACTACTAATTGAGGAAACTGAGGCACAAAGAGATTAAGAGAGTTTTCTCAAGGTTATAGAGTTGTTAAGTGGCAGAGGTAGGGTTTGAATTCAGGCTATATGGCACCTTGAGCTCTTAACCACTAACTTATAGTTGCCTCTTATGAGACAGTGAGCTATTCTCAAGCAAGGACTCTCTTCCAGATAACCAGGGCCTAACTCAAACCATATTTCTCTTCATGTTCCTCTAGCCCACTCTCAGTTAATCTTCTGAACTAACTTCCTTCCATTCCACTTGTGTGAACTATCTCTCCCTGGTTTGAACCTAATTTTTCTCTAATTGCTTCACGTACTGAGGTTTCATTTTTAGAGATTAAGTGGCAAGCTCTCTGAGGGCAGAAACTGTCACCCAGTGTAGCTTGGCACATGTCAGGCACTGAAAGAATTATTGTTGGACTGAAAAGCAGAGCAAGCATTTTACCAGCTAAACTGTGGTCACTGGTTAAAGAGAAAGCACGTGAATGGGGAATGGGTAATTCCTCCAAAGTGGAATGAGGGAGTGAGTGGGCAGGTATTTCTTAGTTCCTTTCTTGACAGAAGAAAGTATACTTGCTTTGAGAAAGTATACTTGCTTTGAGAAGCAAGTATAAAAGGGCTCTTAAGCATATAAGGGATTGTTATCCATGGCTGGCTGGTCCTGACTTTCAAAGTGAAATTCTGGAGTTCGGACTCCTAGTAAATAGTAGTTAGATAGCTATAGCTATGCATTTAAATTATTATTTGGATTTAAAAGCCTCATAGAAGCTATCACTTCCTTCCCAGATAAGAGATGTTCACAAATACTTTGGGTTGGTTGCAAAGCTGGATCTTTCTACTGCTTTGCATGAATAAACTAGTTCAGGACTATAAAGTGTATGTTCTTTGTCTTAGTCACACCTGCAATATATGCTGTGAATAAATTCCATAGGTTGTATTCTTTCACTATACACACACACACAACAAAATATTATTTAGCCATTAAAAATAAGAAAATCCCATCATTTGCAACAACATGAATGGAACTTGAGGGCATTATGCTAATGAAATAAGTCAGAAAGAGAAAGACAAATACTGTATGATCTCACTTATATACAGACTCTAAAACGACAAACAAACTCCAAGCTCATAGATACAGAGAACAGACTGTTGGTTGCTAGAGGCAGGGGGTGGGGAGTGCACAAACTGAGTGAGTAGAGTCAAAAGACATAAACTTCCAGTTGTAGAATAAATAGGTCATGGAGATACAATGTACAGCATGGCAACTAATAATGTAGTACATATGTGAAACTTGCTAAGAGAGTAAATCTTAAACATTCTCATCAGAAGAAAAAAAATTCTGCAACTATATATAATGATGGACGTTAACCAGACTTACTGTGGGGATCATTTTGTAATATACACAAACACTGAATCATTATATTGTATACCTGAAACTAATATAATGTTGTATGTCAATTACACCTCAATGAAAAAAACAAAAAGGAAAATGTTATTTAAAAACAAAAAGCGAGAATTCACAATCATTTGAAAATACTTCCTCCCAACCCCCCCACACCTACTGGAGGTGCCATTACAAGGGAAATACTTAGTTTCAATTAAGAGAAAATAACAGTAAAAGGAGAAACAACAACAACAAAAGGTCTGACTCAAAAGTAATCTTGGGCAAATAACTTATATAGCTCTCAGTTTCCTCAACTGCAGAATGAAGTTAAGATTAAATATTCTCTAAAATTTCTTTCAGCTCAGCCTAGAGGAAAAGTAACAATAGATGATACTTATCTATATACTGCTTACTGAATACCGGGCACTAGTGCATGCTTTATATGTATTATCTTATTTAACCTTCAAAACATGCATATCAAGGGAATTCCCTGGCGGTCCAGTGGTTAAGACTCCGAGCTTCCACTGTAGGGAACACGGATTTGAACCCTGGTCAGGGAACTAAGATCCTGCAGGCCACGTGGCATGGCCAAAAACAAACAAACAAAACCACCACCAACAAAAACATGCATTTCAAGTAGGTACTATTATTACCCCCATTTTATACAAGAGGAAACTGGAAACTGTCTCAATACATCAGAGGCTCTGGAACATGCATTTTAAACAAGCTACCCAGGTGAACTGTGATGCAAATAGCCACTGCATCACATTTTTGAGTACTGATACTCCAAAGGTTGCATTCCATATTGGTAAAGTTAGTGCAATCCCAACTGCTGTGTATAAAATAAGATTTTTTTTTTCCCCAATTAGTATCTGACTTGGGAAAGTCATTTAATGCTCTGCCTTCGCCCATAAAATGGGTATAATAACACCTGTCTTGAAGAATTTACAGTAGAAATGTAAATGGCCCAGTCCTATGCCAAAGAGTAGGGATTCAATACATGTTAGCTACTATCACAGGCATCCAAAAAAAGTTAATACAACTAAAAGAGCAATAAAATTTCATTAAAGCCCATTTTATTTTTTTAAATTAAAAAAAATTTTTTTAATTGAAAATATAGTTGATTTACAATGTTGTGTTAATAAATCCCATTTTAAAGTCAATTCTACAGACTGTTGATTTTCCTAGCTTTTAATCTTATTTTTTAATGTGAATATAAAGTAAAACGGATTATTTTTGATGTACATTTCTATATCTTTAACACATGTATAGATTCATGTAACCACCACCAAAATAGGATACAGAACAGTTTCATCATCTCTAAAATATCCCTGATGCTATCACTTTGTTGTCATCCTCTCCTGAATCCTAACTCTCAGCAACAACTGATTGTTTCCCTGTCCCTAGTTTTATCTTTGCAAAAATATAAAATGGAACTATATAGTACATAACCTTTAGAAACTGACTTTTTTTTTAAACCAAGCGTAATGCCTTTGTAATTTATCCAAGTTGCTGTACATATCAATAATTTCTTACTTTTTGATTTCTGAGGATGTAACATGTATTTATTATATTTATTTATTTATAAAATAAATATATATTTATTTTATATTTATATATATTTAGTATATTTATTTATTCACTCACTGAAGGTGAAGTGAAGAACAATGAAGGATATTTTTGTTCCAGCTTTGGCAATTATGAATAGAGCTTTTAGGAACGTTCATGTACAGTTTTGGTGTTAACATAAATTTTCATTTTTCTAGATTTAATAAATACCTAGGAAAAAGATTGCTGGGTCATGTGTTAAGTGTATGTTTAACTTCCTGAGGAACTGTCAAAACTATTTTTCTGAATGGCTGAACCATTTTGTATTCCCAGGAGCAATGAATGAGAGTTACAGTTGTTCTTCATCAGACACCTTAGCGTTCTCTCTTCTAACTCATGGGTAATGAGCATCCCTAGTCCAAGTCCCCAAAGCTATGCAAAGCTGTGACGAGTATTTTAGCACACAAGCAGTAAATTGCTTCAATAAAACAATGTGCACAGGTGAGAATTCCAAAAGCAAATCCTCTATTAAAATAGTTTACGCGGGACTTCCTTGGTGGCCCAGTGGGTAAAAATCCACCTGCCAATGCAGGGGACATGCATACGAGCCCTGGTCCAGGAAGATCCCACATGCCGTGGAGCAACTAAGCCTGCGAACCACAACTACTGAGCCAGCGTGCCACAACTACCGAAGCCCCCGTGCCTAGAGCCCGTGCTCCGCAACAGAGAAGCCACTGCAATGAGAAGCCCATGCACCACAACGAAGAGTAGCCCCCGCACAGCAACGAAGACCCAATGCAGCCAAAAATAAATAAATAAATAAATTTATTAAAAGAATAAAAAAATAATAAAAATAGTTTCCGCTAATCTGAAATTTTTTTTAACAGATTTATTCATTTTATTTTATTTATTTTATTTTTGGCTGCGTCGGGTCTTTGTTGCTGCGCGTGGGCTTTTCTCTGGTTGCGGTGAGCGGGGGCTACTCTTCGCTGCAGTGTGTGGGCTCCTCACTGCGGTGGCTTCTCTTGTGAAGCATGGGCTCTAGGCGCGTGGGCTTCAGTAGTTGTGGCTCACAGGCTCTAGAGCGCAGGCTCAGGAGTTGTGGCGCACGGGCTTAACTGTTCCGCGGGATGTGGGATCTTCCTGGACCAGGGCTCGAACCCGTGTCCCCCGCATTGGCAGGCGGATTCTTAACCACTGCGCCACCAGGGAAGCCCTGAAATTTTTTTTTTTAGGATATTTTCCTGTATATGTCCAGACATTAAAACACACACACGGATAGCCTCATCCACCAGAGGGCAGACAGCAAAAGCAAGAAGAACTACAATCCTCCAGCCTGTGGAACAAAAACCACATGCACAGAAAGATAAACAAGAGGAAAAGGCACAGGGCTATGTACCAGATGAAGGAACAAGATAAAACCCCAGAAAAACAACCAAATGAAGTGGAGATAGGCAACCTTCCAGAAAAAGAATTCAGAATAATGATAGTGAACATGATCCAGGATCTTGGAAAAAGAACGGAGGCAAAGATCGAGAAGATGCAAGAAATGTTTAACAAAGACCTAGAAGAATTAAAGAAAAACAGAGATTGAACAATACAATAACTGAAATGAAAACTACACTAGAAGGAATCAATAGCAGAATAACGGAGGCAGAAGAACGGATAAGTGACCTGGAAGACAGAATGATGGAATTCACTGCTGTGCAACAGAATAAAGAAAAAAGAATGAAAAGAAATGAAGACAGCCTAAGAGACCGCTGGGACAACATTAAACGTAACAACATTCGCATTATAGGGGTCCTAGAAGGAGAAGAGAGAGAGAAAGGACCTGAGAAAATATTTGAAGAGATTATAGTCGAAAACTTCCCTAACGTGGGAAAGGAAAGAGCCACCCAACTCGAGGAAGCGCAGAGAGTCCCATACAGGATAAACCCAAGGAAAAACACGCAGAGACACATAGTAATCAAATTGGCAAAAATTAAAGATGAAGAAAAATTACTGAAAGCAGCAAGGGAAAAATGATAAATAACATACAAGGGAACTCCCATAAGGTTAACAGCTGATTTCTCAGCAGAAACTCTACAAGCCAGAAGGGAGTGGCATGACATATTTAAAGTGATGAAAGGGAAGAACCTACAACCAAGATTACTCTACCCAGCAAGGATCTCACTCAGATTCGATGGAGAAATCAAAAGCTTTACAGACAAGCAAAGGCTAAGAGAATTCAGCAACACCAAACCAGCTCTACAACAAATGCTAAAGGAACTTCTCTAAGTGGGAAACACAAGAAAGAAAAGGACCTACAAAACCAAACCCAAAACAATTAAGAAAATGGTCATAGGAACATACATATCGATAATTACCTTAAACGTGAATGGATTAAATGCTCCAACCAAAAGACACAGGCTCGCTGAATGGATACAAAAGCAAGACCCATATATATGCTGTCTACAAGAGACCCACTTCAGAGCTAGGGACACATACAGACTGAAAGTGAGGGGATGGAAAAAGATATTCCATGCAGATGGAAATCAAAAGAAAGCTGGAGTGGCAATACTCATATCAAATAAAATAGACTTTAAAATAAAGAATGTTACAAGAGACAAGGAAGGACACTACATAATGATCAAGGGATCAATTCACGAAGAAGATATAACAATTTTAAATATATATGCTCGCAACATAGGAGCACCTCAATACATAAGGCAACTGCTAACAGCTATAAAAGAGGAAATCAACAGTAACACAATATAGTGGGGGACTTTAACACCTCACTTAGACCAATGGACAGATCATCCAGACAGAAAATTCACAAGGAAACACAAGCTTTAAATGACACAACAGACCAGATAGATTTAATTGATATTTATAGGACATTCCATCCAAAAACAGCAGATTACACTTTCTTCTCAAGTGCGCATGGAACATTCTCCAGGATAGATTGCATCTTGGGTCACAAATCAAGCCTCAGTAAAATTAAGAAAATTGAAAGCATATCAAGCATCTTTTCTGACCACAATGCTATGAAATTAGAAATCAACTACAGGGAAAAATCGTAAAAAAGACAAACACATGGAGGCTAAACAATATGTTACTGAATAACCAAGAGATCACTGAAGATATCAAAGAGGAAATCAAAAAATACCTAGAGACAAATGACAATGAAAACACGATGATCCAAAACCTATGGGATGCAGCAAAGGCAGTTCTAAGAGGGAAGTTTATAGCAATACAAGCCTACCTCAAAAACAAGAAAAATCTCAAATAAACAATCTAACCTTACACCTAAAGGAACTAGAGAAAGAAGAACAAACAAAACCCAAAGTTAGTAGAAGCAAAGAAATCATAAAGATCAGAGCAGATATGAATGAAATAGAAACAAAGAAAACAATAGCAAAGATCAATAAAACCAAAAGCTGGTTCTTTGAGAAGATAAACCATTAGTCAGACTCATCAAGAAAAAGAGGGAGAGGACTCAAATCAATAAAATTAGAAATGAAAAAGGAGAAGTTACAACAGACAGTGCAGAAGTACAAAGCATCCTAAGAGACTACTACAAGCAACTCTATGCCAATTAAATGGACAACCTGGAGGAAATGGACAAATTTTTAGAAAGGTATAACCTTCCAAGACTGAACCAGGAAGAAATAGAAAATATGAACAGACCAATCACAAGTAATGAAATTACTTGAATAATTTGAATAAAAATGAATAAAAATCTTCCAACAAACAAAAGTCCAGGACCAGATGGCTTCACAGGTGAATTCTATCAAACATTTAGAGAAGAGCTAACACCCATCCTTCTCAAACTCTTCCAAAAAAATTGCAGAGGAAGGAACACTCCCAAACCCATTCTATGAGGCCACCATCACCCTGATACCAAAACCAGACAAAGATACTACAAAAAAGGAAAATTACAGACCAATATCACTGATGAATATAGATGCAAGCATCCTCAACAAAATAGTAGCAAACAGAATCCAACAACACATTAAAAGGATCATACACCACGATCAAGTGGGATTTATCCCAGGGATGCAAGGATTCTTCAATATATGCAAGTCAATCAATGTGATACATCATATTAACAAATTGAAGAAGAAAAACCATATGATCATCTCAATAGATGCAGAAAAAGCTTTTGACAAAACTCAACACCTATTTATGATAAAAACTCTCCAGAAAGTGGGCATAGAGGGAACCTACCTCAACATAATAAAGGCCTTATATGACAAACCCACAGTAAACATCATTCTCCATGGTGAAAAACTGAAAGCATTTCCTCTAAGATCAGGAACGAGACAAGGATGTCCACTCTCACCACTATTATTCAACATAGTTTTGGAAGTCCTAGCCATGGCAATCAGAGAAGAAAAAGAAATGACAGGAATACAAATTGGAAAAGAAGAAGTAAAACTGTCACTGCTTGCAGATGACATGATACTATACATAGAGAATCCTAAAACTGCCCCCAGAAGACTACTAGAGCTAATCAATGAATTTGGTAAAGTTGCAGGATACAAAATTAATGCACAGAAATGTCTTACATTCCTATACACTAATGATGAAAAATCTGAAAGAGAAATTAAGGAAACACTCCCATTTTCCACTGCAACAAAAAGAGTAAAATACCTAGGAATAAACCTACCTAGGGAGACAAAAGATCTGTATGCAGAAAACTGTAAGACACTGATGAAATAAATTAAAGATACCACCAGATGGAGAGATATACCATGTTTTTGGATTGGAAGAATCAACATTGTGAAAATGACTCTACTACCCAAAGCAATGTACAGATTCAATGCAATCCCTATGAAATTATCAATGCCATTTTTTACAGAACTAGAACAAAAAATCTTGAAATTTGTATGGAGACACAAAAGACCCCAAGTAGCCAAAACAGTGCAGAGGGAAAAAAATGGAGCTAGAGGAATCAGACACCCTGACTTCAGACTATACTACAAAGCTACAGTAATCAAGACAATATGGTACTGGCACAAAAACAGAGATTTAGATCAATTGAACAGGATAGAAAGCCCAAAGATAAACCCACATACGTATGGTCAACTAATCTATGACAAAGGAGGCAAGGATATACAATGGAGAAAAGACAGTCTCTTCAATAAGTAGTGCTGGGAAAACTGGACAGCTACATGTAAAAGAATGAAATTAGAACACTCCCTAACACCATACACAAAAATAAACTCAAAATGGATTAAAGACCTAAATGTAAGACCGGACACTATAAAACTCTTAGAGGAAAACATAGGAAGAACCCTCTTTGACATAAATCACAGCAAGATCTTTTTTGATCCACCTCCTACAGTAATGGAAATAAAAACAAAAATAAACAAATGGGACCTAATGAAACTTAAAAGCTTCTGCAAAGCAAAGGAAACTACAAACAAGACAAAAAGACAACCCTCAGGATGGGAGAAAATATTTGCAATGAATCAACGGACAAAGGATTAATCTCCAAAATATATAAACAGCTCATGAAGCTCAATATCAAAAAAACAAACAACCCAATCCAAAAATGGGCAGAAGACCTAAATAGACATTTCTCCAAAGAAGACATACAGATGGCCAAGAGGCACATGAGAAGCTGCTCAACATCACTAATTGTTAGAGAAATGCAAATCAAAACTACAATGAGGTATCACCTCACACCGGTTAGAATGGGTATCATCAGAAAATCTACAAACAACAAATGCTGGAGAGGGTGTGGAGAAAAGGGAACCCTCTTGCACTGTTGGTGGGAATGTAAATTGATAACAGCCACTATGGAGAACAGTATGGAGCATCCTTAAAAATCGAAAAATAGAATTACCATATGACCCAACAATCCCACTATTGGGCATATACCCAGAGAAAACCACAATTCAAAAAGACACATGCACCCCAATGTTCACTGCAGCACTATTTACAATAGTCAGGTCATGGAAGCAACCTAAATGCCCATCGACAGATGAATGGATAAAGAAGATGTGGTACGTACATACGATGGAATATCACTCAGCCATAGAAAGGAACGAAATTGGGTCATTTGTAGAGACGTGGATGAATCTAGAGTCTGTCATACAGAGTGAAATAAGTCAGAAAGAGAACAACAAATATCGTATATTAACGCATGTATGTGGAACCTAGAAAAATGGTACAGATGAACCGGTTTGCAGGGCAGAAATTGAGACACAGATGTAGAGAACAAATGTATGGACACCAAGGGGGGAAAGCGGCAGGGGGGTGGTGGTGGTGCTGTGGTGAATTGGGAGATTGGGATTGACATGTATACACTAATATGTGTAAAATGGATTACTAATAGGAACCTGTTGTATAAAAAAATAAAATTCAAAACTCATACACACACACACACACACACATACACAACCTCTAACAACAACAAAAATTTAGAAGTGTGGAGTGTGGAGAATCATTTCTTCTTTGACTTGACTACCTTTAGTGCGCTTTATGGTAAAAATGGTCTGCAAAGAGATAGATGAGTATAATAGGATACGGGAGTTATATATGGCTATCATTGAAGTGAAATATCTAATCTGCAATTAGAATATTTCTGCCCAATTAACCAAGTAGTCCTCATTTAATTATAATGTGTGTCTCTTCTGGCTGATGATGTAGTCTTCCAAACTAGCCATCTATTAGAAAGTACCTTTTTTTCTTCTGGAAGACACTTCCCTACAAGTCTACCTGCTACAATGTTGCTTTTTAGAAAAGTTTCAACTTAAAAGAAATTTCCCTGATAGGCAGATTTAACACCCTACATCTATCTCCATCTTGGAATTATATCATTATACTGAGATCCTTTTGTCTGCATGTCACTGAACATCTAAAGGACTGTGTCATCCTTCTACCTACTAGTGCTTAGCAGAAATGAGGGCATATAGCAGGTCCTTAATAAAAATGTGTTGATTTAGGGGCCAAAGAAATGAATTAATGGTGGTTTACTTGGTGAACATCTACATATCATGTTTTAATATTCAAATGTTTCCACCTCTAAGAATTCTTTGTGTCACCGCTGTACTTTGTACTTACGCCATTGCTGTGTTTTCATATTATATTGCAATTACTGTTTGGTGGCATGATAAGTAACTGAATAGGGTAACTGGAGTTAAGGTAAATTTGTAGCTGTAAGAATGGTGCCAAAGGATTCTCACGATCCCCCATGAGAGGCACAAAAATCAGAGAAAAGTAACTTCGAAAGGCAAAGGTGACTTGTTAAAAATTCTAATGATAGGCAATTTAATTTCGCTTCCTTCTATTCTTTCTATACAAACTCTCTGTTTTATCTAAACTGGACCAACATGACTTCAACTTTTTTACACTATTCCTTTGGTCATACTTTCTCCACACTGTAATGCTCTCTCCTCTTACCTCTGCACATGCAAACTCTTCTGTCCTTTCCAGTACCAGATCCAATCTTACCTCTTCAGAAAAGTCTCTTCTGACTATACAAAATCCACTCCTGAATTCTTCTAGGTCATATAACAAACTTCTATTTTTGTAAGGATGTGCTTTAGCTTTCAAACTATAGATTAAGTTCCTTAAAGAAAAATACTGTCCCTCACACTTTTCTTTTTTTTAAACCTCTCCAAAAACAACCAGAGGTAGGCCCTCAATCTGGTAGCATAAAAGTTCAAGGTAAAGGTAGAATGCACATGTACTTCCAGCTCCCAAATTCCTTCTCACTAACATAGCCATACATTTCTCAGTGGGAAAGAAAAATTCATCAAGGACATGACTGTCTCCAAAGACAGGGATTTAGGTAGCATTTAAGACATGAACAGTTTGTTCTGAATCTTTTGAAAGGATCTGCCTTAACAGAGTTTCAGTTAACATTTTCTTTAGGTGCCTGTCAGGTTTATGACATTGGGAAAGTCTCAATAGCCACTTAAGAAGACTTTAGAAGTAGTAGAAGGCTTTAATTTTTATTTGGAGAACACTAAGATAGCTACTTTTAAAACAATGGTACATAAAAGAAAATACAACTAGATATACTTCCCCCAAAGCTAGCTAAGATTGTATAACTAGAAAAATAAACATACTTTGTTAGACTCTACTGCTACTAAAAACAAAAAGTGGACAGGTTGGGCCAGCTGTTTAAAAATGAGTGCCTTTACAGTAATAAATGTTGACAGCCCAAATAAAAAGAGAATGCATTACTGAGATATCATCAACTGTGGGCTGTCAGTACAAGGCAGCTCCACCCAGTCTAAGCTTGTCAAAAAGTGTTACTGTAATCCATGAAGAAGTCCCCACCTCGGGCAAAGGAAGGAAAAATGTGAAGGGCTGGCTCTGAACAGGTGTGTTGAATTGTAATGCCAATGTTGAGTCATAAATCTCTTTACATTAGCTTCACAAATGACAAATTATTAACTTCTACTCTGAGGTGTCAAGCATGAATGAACAGATCCATCAGCAGGTACTTTAAGAGCAACAAATGTAAATAAACAGGGTGTGGATATAATTTTTTAACAGTGAGCATTATTCCATGCTCAAGAGTAGACAGTTATGACAAACTTTTTTACTCTACTCAAGTGAATATGATATTTGGGAATCTGTGAGTGTCTGACCTACTCTTCAGGTCAGTCCACTGACTCTACCTAATCTTGATAAGAGCACTACTTCAGTTTATCCCATGAATCTTTAATGTAAATGTAACTCAGCTTTACAAGGGATGATGATGTATGAAAAGCACGTAAGTATGTATTCTGGTTTTGACACAGCTGTGTGACTTTGGGCAAATTATTTAACTTCTATAAGCCTCACTTTCCTCAATAAAACGGGGATAGTAAGTATCCCATAAGATTACCATGAAAGCTAAAAGAGAGTATTTAGAGAAAGTAACTAGCATAGCGCTTGGCACTAGCAGACACTCAAACACATGCTTGTTCCGTTCTTTAAGGTACTTCAACTGACATCCTTGCTTTCCTAAGAGGTAGAAGTTTGGAATTTAATACAGAGTGATAAACTGCTCAGGATTAAAGCTCACGAAGGCAGAGCTGGAATCTTTTCCACTCTACGTCAGTCCCCAGTAGTGTCCATCAAGTTCTGAGCTCAAGAATAAACAAGATTGCTGGCCCACAGCAATCTCTCCATTCCCTGCACTCAAAAGTACCAAACATCCATGTGTATTGTGTTGTCCTTTAAAAAAAATTAGGATAGTAAGATATGCGTAGTATACAATTTACTATTTTAACTATACAACTTAGTGGCATTAATTACATTCACAATGTTGTGCAAACCATCCCCACTATCTATTTCCATAACTCTCTCATCACCCTAAACAGAAACTCTATTCCCATTAAGCAATAACTCCCCAACCCACTCCATACCTCCAGTCCCTGGGCTCTAATCTACTTTCTGTTCTTATGAATTTGCCTATTCAAGACATATTAGTGGAATCATACAATTTGGACTTTTGTGTCTGGCAGTTTTCATTTCAAGGTCTACAAGGTTCACCCATGCTGCAGCATATATTAAATCTTTATTATGACTGAATAATAATCCATTGCATGCATATACCACCTTTTGTTTATCCATTCATCTGTTATTAGACATTTGCATTATTTCCACCTTTAGGCTATTGTGAATAATGCTGCAATGAACATTCGTGTACAAGTTCTGAGTCCCTGTTTTTGATTCCTAGAAATGGATTTCTGGGTAATGTGATAATTCTGTTTAACTTTCTGAAGAACTGCCAAACTGTTTCCCATGTACCATTTTACATTCTAACCAGCAATGTACAAGGGTTCTAATTTCTCCACATCCTTGTCAACACATGTTATTTTCCATTCTTTTAGATTACAGCCATCCTAGTGGATGTGAGATGGTATCTTATTGTGGTTTTGATTTGCATTTCTCTAATGATTAATGATGTTGAGCATCTTTTCTTCTGCTTGCTGGCCATTTGTGTATCGTCTTTGGAGAAATGTCTATTCAAGTCCTTTGCCCATTTTGAATTGTGCTGTTTGGCTTTTTGTTGTTGAGTTGTGGGAATTCTTTATATATTCTGGATATTAAACCCTATTATATATGATTTATAAGTATTTTCTTCTATTACATAGGTTGTCTTTTCACTCTCTTGATAGTGTTCTTTGATGCACAAAAGTTTTAAATTTTTATGAACTCCAAACTTACCTATTTTTTCTTTTGTTTTCTGTGCTTTTCATGTCATAGTCAAGAAACCATTACCAAATCCAAAGTCATGGTGATTTCCCTCTATGTTTTATTCTAAGAGTTTTATAGTTTTAGCTCTTAAATTTAGGTCTTTGATCCATTTTGAGCTAATTTTTGTATATGCTGTTAGGTAAGGCTTCAACTTCATTCTTTTGCATTTAGGTATCCAGCTTTCCCAGAACCACTTGTTGAAGAGACTGTTCCTTCCCTATTCAATGGTCTTGGTGCCCTTGGTAAAAAACTTTTGACCATACATATGAGGGAATATTTCTGGGTTCTCTTTTCTATTCTATTGGTCCATATATCTATCCTGATGCTAGTGCCACACTGTTCTGATACTGTAGGTTTGCAGTGAGTTTTGAAATCAAGATTGTTTCAGTGATTTGGGGTTTCCTGAAATTCTGTATGAATTTTAGAATGGGTTTTTCTATTTCTGCAAAAATCACCTTTGGGATTTTGATAAGGATTGCACTGTATCTGTAGATCACTTTGGAAAGTGTTGTTAACTAAACAACATTAAGTCTTCCAATTCCATGATCAGGGGAGGTATTTTCATTTATCTAGGCCTTCTTAATTTCCTCCAGCGATATTTTTAGTTTTCAGAATACAGGGCATGGGCCTCCTTGGTTAAGTTTATTTCTAAGTATTTCATTATTCTTAATGTTATCGTAAATGGAATTCTTTTCTAAATTTCCTTTTCAGATTCTTCATTGTTAGTATAAATACAACTGATTTTTAATTTTATACCCTGCAACTTTGTCAGATTTGTTTATTAGCTCTAACAGGGTGTGTGTGTGTAATCTTTAGGGTTTTCTGCATATAAGATCATGTCATCTGTGAACAGAGATAATATTACTTCTTTCCAATTTGAATGCCTCCTATTTATTTTTCTTGCCTAACTGCTCTATATAGAACTTCCACTACTGAATAGCAGTGGTGAAAGTAAACATAGTTGTTTTGTTCCTGATCTTAGGGGAAAAGCTTTCCAGTGTTTAACAATTGAGTATGACTATCAGCTGTGGTTTCTCAAATATGGCCTTTATTATGTTGAGGAAGTTCCCTTCTGTAACTATTTTTTTGTTTTTATCATGAAATGGTGTTCGATTTTGTCAAATACTTTTTCCTGATCAAATGAGTCTCATTAATACCAGATTTACAGATTATGTTGTATAATAGTATGAACACACAATATTTGTGGGCATATTCCCAGTTCAGTCTTCATGTTAATTTGTATACCTCATAATTCATTGGCAAAGAAACAGACTTTAATTCCTTTAAAATACTGAACTTAATGATACTGGCCCATGTGTAAACCAACAATTTTAGGGAAATTTCTAAGATCATAATTTTTAGATAACAAAAATAAACCATAATATTTAATTAATACTAGTAATAGTTTATTATCAGTTAAAAGGTAATTGATATTGTTTGCAATATTTCACCAAAGTTATTTATATCCAGTTTGATGACTCCTAGTTTCAGCTGTAGGGTAGCTTTCATATCCCATTTCTTTTCTTTATTTCTAATAACTTAGAAGATTCCAATTAGAGATTATTAAGAATATAATCTAATGCTTGTTTGGCTTTTTCAGTTATATCTGAATATTTGGATCAAATAAGGACTCAAATTATAAAGACACTTCTCATACAGGGCTACTTTTTTTTTTTTTTGGCCACACAGAGCGACATGTGGGGTCTTAGTTCCTCAACCAGAGATCGAACCCACGCTCCCCTGCAGTGGAAGTGCGGAGTCTTAACCACTGGACCACCAGGAAAGTCCTCATACAGGGCTACTTTAAGCTATATCAGACTTAAGTCAATGAGTTTATCACACTCAAGAGACAAAGAGTTGACTGTTTAACCTTGGGAGATAGTGGTAAGTAGATTCCTAATTCATTTTTTGGGTGCTCTTGCTCTAATAAGTATTCCTTAAGGGATTGGAAACATCCTCTATTATATATAATCAATTTCTTTTACTGAGGAATGAAGAAGATTATCAAGTTTTTGGAAAGACTCAAACTCTTGATAATTAAAACCATGTGTACCACAGTTCATTTTTTCCTAAGAAATCTTGAAATTTTATTCTCAAAATTAAAAACTATGGTATTTTAGCCCCAAAAAACAGGTTTAGGATGCTCAAGAATATATTACTGAGATATAAAATTTGAACAAGGCCCTTGCATTTTTACCTTTATTATTAGAGTCATAAAAAGTTTTTATCACATGCCTCATTACAAAAACTTATGCTCATACCTTTCCCTTAGGGCAGAGGATTGCAAACTTTATTGTGCAGCAGAATCAACTGGGGGGCTTGTTAAAACAGATTACTGGGTCCCACCCTCATAATTCTGATTCAGCAGGTCTGGGGCTGGGGCCTGAAAAATTGCATTTCTAACAAGTTCCCAGGTGACACTCTGAGATCTGACTTAGATAACCAGTATACTTGTTTGAGAAGGAACGTCTTAGACTCCTTTTGCATTATTTAAATGGTTTACCAGAAGATGTCTACTTGAAGCTGCCTAAGATATTAGCAATTTTCATTATTTTCTTCAATACCATATCAAGTTTGAGGAGAATATTATTAATTACTAGCTATTCATTTCAGTAAAGCAGTGTTTAGATTGACATTCAGGTGCAATCCTTTTCATCTGAATAGTCATAATCTTTCTTGCTGAACTTATAGTTTGTTTTTTTTTTTAAACCAGCTTGATTGAGATATAATTCATTCATATCACACAATTCACACGTTTAAGGTGTACAAGTCAATCAATGGTTTAAAGTGTACATGTCATAGATACATGCAACCATCACCATAGTCAAATTTAGAACATATTCATCACCTCAAAAAGGAACCACATAAACCTTTGGCTATCACCCTCCTATCTTCCAAAACCAGTTACTCCCCACACCCAACTGTAAGCAAGCACAATTCTACTTTCTGTTTCTATAGAGTTTACTATTCTGGACTTATTATATGAGTCCAAAACCATATAATATGTGGTCTTCTGTGATGAGCTCATTCACTTAGCATAATGTTTTCAAAATTTATCTGATATTGTAGCATGTATCAGAATTTCATTCCTTTTTATGGCTGAATAATATTCCATTGTATGTATATACCACATTTTGCTAACTCATTCATCCCTTGGTGAATATTTGGGTTGTTTCTATTTTTTGGCTACAGTAATGCTGTTATAAACATTCATGTACAAATTTTTGTATGGACATATCTTTTCACTCCTCTTAGGTATATAACTAGAAGTGAAACTGCTGGATCATATGGTAACTATGTTTAATCAATTGAGGAAGTGCCAGACTATTTTCCAAAGCAGTTTCACCATCTTATATTCCCACCAGCAGTCTATGAGGGTTCAAATTTCTCCATATCCTCACCAACATTTGTTATCTAACTTTTTGATTCTAGCCACTGTAGTTGGTGTGAAGTGGTATCTCACTGTGGTTTTGATTTGCATTTGCCTGATTACCAATGATATGGAACATCTTTTCATGTGCTTATTGGTCATTTGCTTATTTTCCTTGGAGAAATGTCTATTCAGATCCTTTGCACAATTTTTAATGGGAGTAATTTACCTTTTTATTATTGAGTTGTAAGCGGTCTTTATATATTCTAGATACAAGTCCCAAATATGTGATCTGCAAAGATTTTTCTCCCAATCTGTGGGTTGTTTTTTCACTTTCTGGATGGTGTTCTTTGAAGTAATTTTGTCATCAATACTGATTCTACCTTATCTTTTAAAATCTAACTCAGAACTTGCAAAATAATCATTAAGTTAAAACTTCTCTGGTAATATACATTTCTCATTGATAAACAGAATGAAGAGATGATTCTACCTCATATATATCTATGTATAACAATATGCCAAGAACCGATTCTCACTTTGCACACAGTAGTGGTTTTATCTAACTGAAAAGCAAGATAGTGAGCACAGTGTGGTCACTGCTCTTCCACAGACCATCCTACTGCCATTGCATGCCATCCAACAGTGCCATTTGATGAAGTACTTCCCTAGGAACTTATTCTCCTGTCTTGTTTGAGCTTTTTTTTTTTTATTGTTAACTTTGTAGTAGCTGGATTTACAAGTTTCTTGTCAGGAGTAATATCTGAATCCATTTTTACCTCAAAGAGTCCAATTTGTAAGCAATTTCTCCTGGTTTGGTTACTTCTCTGACTTAAGCAGTAAGATTAAAAAATTTTTTTTAACGGTAAGTATTTTCTCTTGTTCTGAAAAAATCTATTGATTTAACAGAGAGGTAGGTCATTGGGCTTTACTTACAAATGAAACAAAAACTTTGAAGACCTCATGCTTTTATGAAAAACTTTATAACAGAAACAGTGGCACTAAGGGTAAATAGATTGCTTTTACTATATAATCAATTTTCATATATTTAATTCTCAGTCAAAATTTTCTTTTATAGAAGCTAGTGTGACATCATCAAAATCAGAGTCAGCTGCCTTGGCATTTACTATACTAGCACTATAGTTCTCTGAATTATGTTTACACTGATGTTGAAGTAGTTCCAACTATCTGTACTGATTTACAGTATTTATTATAGTATTTTCATTACCATTTTTATGCTTCAATGAACCACAACATGTAAGCCACGATCAATTCTGGCGAACTAAGAATATAATATAACTAATTTAGCAAGGAAAAATGAATGTAAACTTAAGAGTAACACATGAATGACATGAAAGTTCAGAAGCCAAAACCAACTGCCCCAGTTAAATGAGTATTTGTCAAGACTAAACAACCAATTCAATCCTTGTTGTACATGAGGAGTCTAATAAATTGTAAAAGTATGGTGAATGAAATAGGATTTGGAGGGATACCATAATTTATTTTACATTTCAAAATATGAAATAAACGTGAACAAAACTGATTATGTTGCTTGTTCATACTTAACTGCCTGGAATCCTTGATAGACAGCTGAGTACACCAGTAGTCTAGGAAACACACTGAAAAACACTGTCTTAGAGATTAGAACTATACCTGATATGTAGGAGGAACTTGAAGAATGACTACAATTATCTTATTTCTTACCTGTACTACCTGCCTTATAGCTTGCACTGGCAGAATGCAAGAGCCCTTCTGTGTTCCATGTCAAATTGCTTATATCACCCTAGCTGGGTGCTCCTGGGGCTTCATCAACTTGGAACTGCTGGGTTGTAAGCCCAAGGACCCTGTCTGTCTTGCTCACAGCTGTGTTACTGGTGCCCTACATCTGGTGCATAGAAAAAGACCAATAAATATTTATGAAATGAATATATACAAGCAAGATGAGTGAAAACATCATCTTCTGTGATCTGGGCCTAACTATGGAGAAAAATCATTGGATGAAGAACCCTTTTAAAACATTTAGGGACTTCCCTGGTGGTCCAGTGGGTAAGACTCCACGCTCCCAATGCAGGGGGCCCAGGTTCCATCCCTGGTTGGGGAGCTAGATCCCACATGCATGCCGCAACTAAGAGCCCGCATGCCACAACTAAACATGCCACAATGAAGAGCCCACGTGCCGCAAGTAAGACCCAGAGCAGCCAAAATAAATAAACGAACGAATGAATGAATGAATAAATATTTTTTAGAAATTAAAAAAAACAATTTATGCACCCAACATAGGAGCATCTAAATATATAAAATGAATATTAACAGACCTAAAGGAAGAAATAGATAGCAACACAATAATAGTGAGGACTTTAATACACCCCTTTCATAATGGATGGATCATCCGGACAAGAAACCAATAAGGAAACACTGGAGTTAAACAACATGTTAGACAAGATGGAGCTAACAGACATATATAGAACACTCCATCCAAAAGCAACAGAATACACATTCTTCCTAAGTGCACATGAAATGTTCTCCAGGATGGATTATATATTAGGCCACAAAACAAGTCTTAACAAATTTAAGAAGAATTAAATCATTTCAAGCATCTTTTCCAACCAAAGTAATGAAACTAGAAATCAATTACAAGGAGAAAACTGGAAAATTCACAAATATGTGAAGATTAAACAACATGCTAATGAACAACAAATGGGTCAAAGAAGAAATCAAAAGAGGAATCAAAAAAATACCTTGAGATAAATGAAAAGAAATACAACATAACAAAACTTATGGGATGCAGCAAAAGCAGTTCTAAGAGGGAATTTCATAGCGACAAATGCCTACATCAAGAAAAAAGAAAGGTTGTTGGAGAACAACCTAACTATATCTCAGGGAACTAGAAAAAGAAGAACAAACAAGACCTAAAGTTAGTAGAGGGAAGAAAAATAACAAAAATCAGAGTGGAAAGAAATGAAAGAGAATAAAAAGACCACAGAAAAGATCAATGAAATAAGAACTGGTTTTTTGAAAAGATAAACAAAATTGACAAACCTTTAGACAGACTCACCAAGAAAAAAAGAGAGGAGTCAAAATCAGAGAGTATACATTACAACTGATACCACTGAAATACAAAGGATCATAAGAGACTACTATGAACAATTATACACCAACATATTAGATCACCTAGAAGAAATGGATAAATGTATAGACACATACATAATGTATAGACTAAATCATGAAGAAACAGGAAATCTGAACAGATCGATTTAAGGAGATTAAATCAGTAATCAAAAAATCTCTCAACAAACAAAAGTCCAGGACCAGATGGCTTCACAGGTGAGTTCTACCAACATTTAAAGAATTATTATTTCCAATTCTTCTCAAACTCCTCCAAAATATAGAAGAGTAGGAAACACTGCCAAACTCATTTTATAAGGCCAGCATTACTCTGATACCAAAACTGGACAAGGGCACCACAGGAAAGGAAAATTACAGGCCAATATTCCTGATGAACATAGATGCTAAAATCCTCAACAAAATGTTTCCAAACTGAATTCAATGACACATTAAAAGGATATTACATCATGATCAAGTGGGATTTATTCCAGGGATGCAAGAATGGATTAACATACGCAAATAACTCAATGTGATATATACCACATTAACAAAACAAAGGATAAAAAACATATGATCATATCAATAGATGCAGAAAAAGCACTTGACAAAACTCAACATCCATTTGTGATAAAAACTCTCAACAAAGTGGATATTGAGGGAATATACCTCAACAAATTAAAGGCCATTTATGACAAGCCTATAGCTAACATCATACTCAACTGTGAAAAGCTAAAAGCTTTTCCTCTAAGATCAGGGACAAGACAAGGGTGTTCCTTTCTTTTCATTTTTATTCAATGTAGTATCAGAAGTCCTAGCCAGAGCAATCAGGCAAGAAAAAAAAAAAAAATAAAAGCCATCAAAATTAGAAAGGAAGAAGTAAAACTGTCACTATTTGCAGATGTCATATTATATACAGAAAACCCTAAAGGTGCCACCAAAAAACCATTTTAGAACTAATAAATAAATTCAGTTAAGTTGCAGGATACAATATCAACATACAAAAATCTGTTATGTTTCTACATGTTAACAACAAACTATCAGAAAGAGAAATTAAGAAAACAATCCAATGTACGACTGCATCAAAAAGAATAAAATACCTAGGAATAAAAATGTTCGTACTACCCAAAGTAATCTACAGATTCAATGCAATCTCTATCAAAATTCCGAGGACATTTTTCACAAAAATAGAACAAAGAATCCTAAAATTTGTATAAAACCATAAAAGATTCTGAAGAGCCAAGCAATCTTAAGAAGAAGAAAAAAAAAAGCCAACAACAAAGATGGAGACATCAGCATCATGCTTCCTTGATTTCAAACTATATTACAAGGCTATAGTAGTCAAAACAGTATGGTATTGGCATAAAAACAGACACATAGATCAATGGAACAGAATAGAAAGGCCAGAAATAAATCCATGTATATATTGTCAATTATTTTACAACAAAGGAGCCAAGAATATACAAGGGGGAAAGAACAGTCTCTTCCAAAAATGGTGTTGGGAAAACTGTACAGCCACATGCAAAAGAAAGAAACTTGGCCACTATCTTACACCATACACAAAAATTAGCTAAAGTTGGATTCAAGGCTTGAATTAAGATCTGAAAGCATAAAACTCCTAGAAGAAAACATAGGTAGTAAGCTCCTTATCATCAGTCTTGGCAACGATTTTTTGGATCTGACACCAAAAGCAAAGGCAGCAAAAGCAAAAATACATACAGAAGAGTACATCAAGTTAAAAGGCTTTTGCACAGCAAAGGGAACCATCAACAAAATGAAAAGGCAAGCTACCGAATGGGAGAAAATATTTGCAAATCATATATCTGATAAGGGATTAATATTCAATATATAAATAACTCATACAACTCAATAGCAAAAGAAACAATCTGATTAAAAAATGGGCAGGGGTTCTGAACAGACATTTTCCCAAAGAACACATACAGGTGGCCAACAGGTACATGGAAAGGTACTCAACATTATTAATTATCAGGAAAATGCAAATTAAAACCATGAGGTATCACCTGACACCTGTTAGAATGGCTATTATCAAGAAGACAAAAAATAACAAGTGTTGACGAGGATGTGGAGAAAAGGGAACCTTTCTGCACTGTTGGTAGAAATGTAAATTGGTGCAGCCACTATGGAAAACAGTATAGAGCTTCTTCAGAAAAATTAAAAATAGAACTACCATATGATCCAGAAATTCCACTTCTGGGTACTTATCTGAAGGAAACAGAAACACTAACTTGAAAAGATATATGCACCTCCATGTTCACTGCAGTATGACTTATAACATCTCAGACATATAAGCAACCTAAATGTCCATCAATGAATAAACGGATAAAGAAAATGTGGGGTGTGTGTGTGTGTGTGTGTGTGTGTGTGTGTATAATGGAATCTTATTCATTCATAGAAAAGAAGAAAGTCTTGCCATTTCTGACAACATGATGGACCGTTGAGAACATTATGCTAAGTGAACTAGTCAGAGAAAAATACCATATAATCTTACTTATATGTGGAATCTAAAAAAAAAAAAATCAAGCTCATAGATAACAGAGAACAGATTGATGGTTGGCAGAGATCAGAGTGAGGGGGTTGGAGCGGCTGGTTGAGAGGCGGGTAAAATGGATGAAGTTAGTTGAAAGGTACAGACTTCCTGTTATAAAATAATTAAGTCATGGGGGTGTAATGTACAGCATGGTGACTGCAGTTAATAATACTGTTTTGTATATTTGAAAGTTGCTAAGAGTAGATCTTAAAAATTCTCTTCACAAGAAAAAATTATAACTATGTGTGGTGATGGATGTTAACCAGACTTACTGTGGTGATCATTTTGTAATATATACAAATATCAGATCATTAATGTTGTACACCTGGAACTAATACAATGTTATATGTCAATGATATCTCAAAAAAAGCCAGAACAAACAACCACCCTTTTGTGAGCAGAAAGCAACCACCTACAGAAAGCCGTCTATGGTATACTCAGCTATCCATTTAGTGCTCGAATCATTAACAGTTAACTCAATTAGCTCTTCTTCCTTAAAGTTACTTCTGGGTATTAGATCTTCTCTGACTTTTACACTTTCAGTGAAATTCTGATGTTTAAAAATACTGACTTTTGTTTTTGTTTTTAATCTCACATATAGATTTATATATAGCTATATCAGGGAAAACTCTCCTAACAAAACTATTGATACTATTCTTGCTAGCTTCAGGAAGTAGTCCAGATATATTTTTAAAGAAGCCTAATAGTGAAAGGTCCTTTTAAAGGTTGGTCTGTTGTATATGCTTTGCTTTAATTTTTGCACAAAGATACTGTTTTTATTCTCTATCTTGTGATGACTTACTCCTGTTTTAAAGAAAATATCAACAGAAGCCAGAATCTGTATCCTGTTTATCACTGTTAGTTCTGGAAAGAGAATGGGTATGACAATGGTGAGATTTTAAACAGATGAAAGGAAAAGGAGTGCAGTGCTTCAAACAGTAAGATAAAGACAAAACTTAGGACAAAAAAGTTACACATTCCATGGGGCAAACACAAAAAGCCAACAATTTCCTTTGGCAACACAAAAAGCTGCCTTGAGCCAATAGACCTACCTTCCCTGTGCTGTGGCAGTACTGTTTTTAAGTCTCAAATCAGAATCCTTAAAGGGTAAGCCTAAAAAGGCCCCTCTGGCATACGTTGCCCATGTTCCACTAGTATATTCTTAGAATTACCAAAGAAATGAGAATGCTGTTCCTGACCTTGAAATCTGCCCTGACCTCCAACATTTGGGTTTTGATGATTACAGAGATATTGCTTAGACACAAATTATTAATCAGAGTGATTAAGCTGGAAAGGGGTAATTCTTGCACCTGCGATAGAGGATTCTAAGTAAATTAGTGTTGAATGGATGAACGAACAAATGAATGAAACAACAAATAGATCAAGAGCTAAGTATAATAAACTCTTGATAATCAGAGGTTTTGAGATTATTCACGGCTAAAAAAACTAGTGCATGTGAAAAAAACTGACTTCATTTACATGTTAGAAAGCATCTATTGTTTGGAACCAAGCTGTAATCAAAAACAGATGCTAAAATGTGGCCACTGTCATACAGTGATATTTGCTTTTCTCCTCATCCCTTCTTTGCCAATAGCCCCTCACTAGAGCAAAGCACCTCTCTGTCCCCAGGACCTAGCCCAGTGCTATATTCTTCATAGATGCTCAGTAAACACTTACAAAACCAAACTAATACCATTAATAAAAATGTCTATGAATAAATCTATATGGAGATAGTTCTGTCAAAACAGAGGCTCATACATAATTTATACTTCCTGGTTAGAGACAGAACAATTAGCGATATAAAGGTTAGTCCATTCTGAGACATTGAAGAATGACTCAGAGTATGAATATGCTTTGGGCTTGGTTTTATTTAATAAAAGCTTTATGTAATATAGGCATCTCTGGTTGCACTAATACAATGGTATCATTGAAGTGACGGACGTAACTGAACCAAAGATAAGTTTAAATAAATTCAGGCCTAGGAAGCCATCCTTCAAACGTGTTCACAATTTAATTTTAACTGTATGCTTAAGTCTTATTTGAAATTTTTTAAGAAGTAAAGCCAAATTCACAATTACAAGGGACAGTGTTTTCTTATCACTTACTCAGCAGACACCAAATCATGATCTATGCATAGTCTAAAAGAAGTTTTTAAACTTAGAAAAGCTTTCCTTAGGAACTCTACTTATGACCTGAAAGATAATTTTCATAAGACACTCTAAAAACAAAAACAAAGAGAAATCTTTTATCTCTTGCAGTTAAATTTCAATAAAAAATTTCAATTATACGGAGTCTTAGATTTTTCCTGTAACGCTCATATTAAATTTTGTGCTCAGTATTAAACGAATTAAAGTCAATTTCCTTACCAATGAATTATGAGGAACACAAATTAAAATGAAAGAATGAACTGGGAATATGCATGCAAATATTGTGCATTCATATTATTATACAGCATAATCTGTAAATCTAGTACTAATGAGACTCAAGATTTAAATGGCTGAAGAATGTGTTTAGTGAATTATTGTCAATCAACGCCTCTATTCCAGGATAAATGTAATCTTGTATTACAAATTCCTAACTAAGTACAGTACTTAGTTAGTACTTATAAAGTAACAGATAAACATCATTCTACCATATACCCGATTACCTTTCCCTCAGAGTAAATGAAACACTACTAAGAAAAATTACAAACAACATTTTTACAGCAATAAAAGGAACCTACTGAGTATTTAAAACTCTAGGTATAGTGCTCAGAATTTTCATATTTGTTAATGTGGATACATCAGGTTTTATATCATTGTAATCAAGTATTATTTTTTGAAGTCACATTATTTCATGTAAATTCTTTCAAGTATTCATTTATTCAATCACTTAAACATTTTTTGAGTGCCTACGTTGTCCTAGGTACACTGTTAGAAGACAGAGTTACAAACATGAATACGATATAACCCTTGCTCTTAAACTCATAGTCTAGTAGAAGACAGAGACAAGTAAATAAAGTTAAATACAACAGTACAAGGTTAAATGGAAATTGTTTACGTGTTTCCCATTTGTAATAGCTAAACAGTATTGTATTGAAAACACTCATTGTACACGGAAACTTTTCATCATTGCTCAGAAATCAAACTCTCCTTTATTTGTTCTATGTAAATCTTTCTTTAAAAATTAAAAACAAAGAGAAAATTAAAAAGAATAATTTGATGGATATATGAACTTAGCATCTCAAATTAACAAATGATAAGATTTGTTTCATATTTTATCTTGAGACTGTTTTCCAAATCCAGAAATTTCTTCACTGATAAAGCACTAATAATTACTTGAGATTATTATAGATCCTACTAGCTGTGTGAACCTTGGGTATATTAACTTAAACTTTTTGATCCTCAGTTTTCTCATCTGAAAAGTAGAGATGACAATACCAATCTGCGTTGGATTATGTTCCATTTGCCCTCAGTATCCATGCTCTACCTAGTTTTTTGCCCAGGGAGGTTCTCTTGCCTGCCTTTCAGTTTCTAGTTGGGTTAGGTCAATAGGAGGTACTAGCAGGAGATCAGAGTATAAAAGGAAAGGGAAGCTATTCCTTAGTTTCTTCCTTAGCAGGTCACCAAGGGTTGGCTGTATCTCTCTAAAAGAAGCAATCCTCTTCATATATCACCCTCTCCTAGGCCTTTAGGCCTAAGGGTAGTAATGGCTTCCTTTAGCCCTAGAATGTACTATCCATTGCTGACTCCCATAAACTCTGACCATATCTTTATAAATAGTTCCCTTATTAAACTCTTCTCAAATAACCCAGTTTGAAAGTGTCATCTGTTTCCAGCCAGAACTCTGACTCATATGCAACCTCAAGGGATTGTTCTGAGGATCACATGAGATGATAAATGTAAAGTGCTTTGCATAGTGCCTAGTACATTACAGATATTCAGTAAGTGTTGACTACTATTGTCATTATGAATATTGCTGTTATTATTATTCTATTTGAGGTTCCATGCTCATCTCATCTATACCATCTAAATATGTTCGGGAGACTGCTAAATTCAGAATTCTGGTGATCTTTTTACTAATTCTCACAGTGCCTCAAAAATATGTTCAAGTGTAAAATGTGTTTATTGCTAATCAATCTCAATACTTAAAAAGAGTAAGAGGACCTTAAAAGTGAGTGAAAAACCCATATAGTAGATAGGATTTCCTGAACTGTAGTTTCTTCTGTAAACATGCTTCAGAATCTGTTTCCTGTAAATTGACCTCCTGCCATCAAATCTAGCAAAGTATAAATGTCCATAAAGTTAAACAAATTGTTGGGTCTTGGGTCATGAAGAGAATGGACTGAAAGGTAAATTCAGTGGCATAAAAATCCTTTGTTCATGTGGAAGCACATCTTCATCAATGCTTTATTTATCCATCATGACATAGGCAAGCATCACCATTTGACAAATTATCTCATCAAAATCCTATTAAAGGTCTACTTAACCTTTCACCTTACCTCATCCTTTATATCTTCCTGTTGTTGGGCCGTGAAGATCTCCATTGCAGCCATGAGTCTCATCATTAACTCATCCACTGTTGTGTTACCTAGCAACACATGGAGATAGCCAAACTTCACATTAAGATCATTATAAAATGGAAAGTCATTCTAGAATTAATCAGTAAGGAGTAACTACAGTCTAAAAAAATTACAGACTGGCATGCTAATAAAAACTTTCATGTTTTCACTGAAAAGTTTCATATTTTCAGAAAGAGAGCAAAGCAGTATACTGGCAATTGAAATTTCACAATACTTAGATTTGAGGGAACAGTCTCTTACTTAATAAGAAGGACTTTCAGCACTACAAGAAGAATATCCAAGTCATGAGGCTCAAAGTATCTTCCAAGTTAGGAAAACATATCTACTTAATAATGCTAGCAACAACTACCCTTTGTTTATATGCCAAACAAATTACATTAAGTGATTAGGTTTATAGATATAAAATCACATTTAATCTGTACAACAATTCTATGAAGGTGTTATTATGATTTTGATTGTAAAGAGAAGGAAAATGAGGCTTAGAGAGCTCAAGTAACCTGACTAACCAACGTCAAGTTGGTTAAGTTATAGGGCCAGGATTTGAAACCATATGAGTCTGACTCAGAAGCCTCTCTCTGTTGCCACCTTAGCATACTGTTTACTTAGAATTATCTCCTATCACTAAAAATTCTTTGGTGAAACAAGCAGTAATTCGATTTCTGAAAAAAAAAAAAAAAGTTTTTTTTTTTTTTTGCCCAATTGGTATTTTTCCCTTTCAGCTGCTTTCAAATGACTATGCTATAATCTTTATGGAGAAGGTATTGTAATGTTTGATTTTCTTGAATGCCATTTTATTCTCTGTCCAAGTCTGTAACAAACATATAGCACATATATGCCATTTCTTGCATGCATTAAGTTCTGTTATGTACTTTGGATGCATCTACAAGAGAGAAGGAAACTCATGAAGATATATAAAGATATAGCAATTTTTCTCTTCTTTCAAACCTACAGGCAAAAGAGCCTGTCTTCTCCAGGGCCTGAGAAGGTGTCTTCTTGTCCCATTGATGGAATGGCCACCAACGAGACAACAAATAGTAAGCATCCTTGCTTGTACTCTCCCAGAGTAGGGTTTGACTAACATAATCTTTCAATGGTCCTTTCCCAGTTTCCCTTATGACCACTGGCAACATGCGGTTAGGGAGCAGCTGTGGTCCTTAGCCAAAGAAATAACCTAATTTGGTCACATAAGCACTACTCTCTCAATAAATGAGCTAGAGAACAAGTATTATCTTGGTGTGATGTCATGTTACCAAGAAAGCAGAACTGGTTTTGTAGTCAGAGTTCTAACCCTAGTCCTGCTACTTATAACTACATGATCTGGTACCTAGAAATTGCCTAGCACATGACAAGGGCTTAATAAATATTCACTTAGTAAACAAATGAATAAGAGAAGAGGGAGTGACTTTAGCTCTCTAACGATCAATTTCCTTATCTGCAAAATGAAGATAACACTACCTCTGTAGGGTTCTTAGAAGGATCAGAGATAATGTAAAGTGCCTGGTACATAGCACACACACAATCACTGATAGTTATTATTAACAGATATAACAAATGGCAAAAAGTTTAATAAGAGAACCTTTAACGTAGATTTTGTTACCAGGCAAATCTTTGGGTTTCCATTTCTTATTTGTAAACTGTAGTGACTAAGAGAGTATGGGGCATGAATACTTTGTGGAGGGTACTAGAATCATCAATGGGGAAATACTATAATTTTACAGGTGACTACACACTGGTTATTAATTTTCAGGCTTAAAGCCACCGCTTATCAACTATGCTTCAGCCCTAACTATACGGGCTCGTTGCCAAACTGTACTTGAAGGTATTTTATACCTAAGCCCTTAATGATCCAAGATGGAGAAAGGTTCCAGTTAATGCAGTTCAGAGAAAATTTATTTTTTATAGCCTATTGCAACAGAACCTCTTTATACTCTTAAAAACTACTGAGATCCCTGAAGAATTTTTATGTGGGTTATGGTTACCAACATTTACTGTGTTAGAAATTAAAACTGAAATTTCTAAAACATATTTATCAATTCATTTAAAAGTAACAATAATAAACCCATAATTTGTTAATATAAATATCACATTTATGAAAAATGACTACATGTTCCAAAAGAAAAAGTTCAGTGAGAAGAATGTAATTTTTTTAAACATTTTTGCAAATTTCTTTAATGTCTGGTTGAATAGAATGCAACTGGATTCTCATATCTATATCTACATTAAACCAGATATAATGTGTTGTCTTGGTTGAAATTTATGAAGCAATTATGGCCTCATACAGATATATAGTTGGAAAAAGGAGGAGTATTTTAATAGATAATTGTAGATATTTTTCTTTAATACACCCAAACTGACAAGTGGAATTTTTTTCAAGGTTAGGTATGTGAGGAATTTGAAACCGTTATCAATGAACTTATTGTACTTTGTTATATTAAAATCCACTGGTCTATTTTGCCCTTTGAATGGATCTTTCACTCATGCATGAGTTTATAACATTATGCATTGGTCATCTGGAAAATATTGGTTCACGGAGTCATGCATTTCTTCTGAATGTTGACACCCCTAATTTTATGATATCAAAAAAATCACATTTATTATCATCACCATTGACGTCACCAGAAAAGTATTTAAGCTGTCAATCTTAAATGGAGGATATAACTTTTTGCTTAAAAACTCAAATTTTATCATTGGCAACAAATGTTGTCAGTTCTTTTTCTTGAAGTAACAGACTCACTTTGTTCATCCTGGAGAAATGTCCACCCATTGCGTCACACAAACTATAAAAACGGTTAAAAATTAATAAAATAATAATTTAAAAAAATGCACATACATGGAGGTGAAAAATATGACTACCAGTACAGTTGTGTCATGGCCTTGCTTTGTGCTAAGATGCCAGCAATTTTACACAGCACTGATTTTGTGCCACTTAGTACAAATGTCAACACAGTAAAAAAAAAAAAAAGCAAAAAAAGAGTCTATCAAAAATAGACCTCGTATATATACACTACCAAATGTAAAATAGATAGCTAGTGGGAAGCAGCCGCATAGCACAGGGAGATCAGCTCGGTGCTTTGTGACCACCTAGAGAGGTGGGATGGGGAGGGTGGGAGGGAGGGAGATGCAAGAGGGAAGAGATATGGGAACATATTGTATATGTATATCTGATTCACTTTGTTATAAAGCAGAAGCTAACACACCATTGTAAGGCAATTATACTTCAATAAAGATGTTTAAAAAAATAAATAAATAAAATAAAATAAAATAAAATAAAATTCACGAGGTAAAAAAAAAAAAAAAAATAGACCTCGTAGATTCCCTGAAAGGATCTAGGGGACCTCCAGGGTCCATGGACCATGCTTTGAGAACCACTACCGACTGTAATATTGCTGGAAATATCACAGAAAACAGGAATGAAATATTATCTTAATTAATATGAAAACAGGAATGAAATATTATCTTCATTATCTATTTACTCTATGCATTTTGTTCCCGCAGGTCTTCTTTAACATTGTTTGTGAAAGTGAATGCTCTAGCTATAGAGTAAACATAAAATACCAGAGGTTTTGTTTTATTTGAGTTTTAAAGGCACTTGAATTTATACCCCTTCCTCCATTACATTGTCTGCTACAGAACTTGTGACTTAAATAGGGGCAGAAATTAAGTATCTCAGACACAAGCTTTAGCTTGGAGCATTTGAAACATCCTTTTCCCTGTGGCATAGAAAAGGTACTGTTTTCAATTTAAGCTTTGTCATGAATTAAGGAATTTTTTATACTAATCCTTAGGATACATTAGTAACATAAAAAATATCACTCATTTTTTTGGTAAAGAATGTGTGCACTGTGATTAAATTGACAGGCATCCTATAGCTTCACACCTCAGGGTTGCATTCTAGACATGGATTCACACAAATGAGGAGAAACGACTGCCACTGTGAACTATTCAATTCACAATATCCAGTCACTGGTTTTTCCAGATAACTAAAGATAAGGATTTCCTTCAACCAATCAACATTACAGCAAGAAATATATGTGTGTGTGTGTGTGTGTGTGTGTGTGTGTGTGTGAATGAAATATATTTGATGACTGATTATGGCTTAATTTCTAGTTTAGTAAATTTAGTGATTCTGAATATTTAACATGATTATCCTATGTCCCAAAGGCTGTGCAGTTTTATTAAGATGTTTCTGTTGGGTTTTCATGCAGCATATTTCATACTTCATAGCACCTATACTTTTTGAAGATATTCTTCTTCTGGGTGTTCTATATTTTAAAATGCAAAGACATTCACCAATACAGAGAATTACTTTCAGCTTTGATGGTAAATATTATAAGGTTATCACATACATAAGGAGACACTCTACTCCCCTTGTGACATGTACTTTACCTTGTATCACATTTAACACTTCATTAGATGATCGCTTTCCCATAATAATCAGAAAAAGTGGAAACTGATCTGTTTTTTGAGTCCGAATGGTTTGTGCAACAACGCTGCCAAAGTGTCTATTGCACATTGTCAGAAATCTAAAATGAGACAAAATCCAAAGTTAGTTTCATTTCAGAGTTTAATAAATTTACCACTATGCTAAGAAAAAATTTATTAAGTGTTTTATTAGTTATATTAAAATTAGACAGTCTGATATCAATATGTAAAATTTTACTGTATTAAGTTTTCAACTACATCATAAATGGTATAGAAATGATTATCCTATAGAAAAGCAGGCCACACACCCTATATTACCCTAAACTATGAGAAAAACAAACAAAATGAATTTTAAGAGGAAAGAATTTCTTAAAGAGGACAAATACCGGGTGGTAAAAGTTAAATTAACCAGCATCACCCTAGTCTAAACAGGATTTAGCAACATTTTCACAAGTCCTTAGAATCAAGAATTGTACTTTAGAATTGTGTTTTCTCCAGTAGTAGGAGGTCTTCTAGTTTCATACTTGGTATGGGATAAAAATAATAATTCTAAGCTTTTGACCAAAAAAAGCTCAGAGATATTAGCATACTGAAGTCTAGCATTAGTATTCTTAACACGATCTGGAATAAATGAAAAAACTGATAAAGCTTTTCTCTTCTATTAGAGGACTGTTTGAAATTAGCATTTCTTTCAAGAGAAAAGGGTAGCTTATGATATGTTTTCAGATCTGATGGTAAAAAGTAAATGTCATAATAATAATGAATTATGAAAGACCAAATGCAAATATAGAATGCTTTAATAAGATCCAATTTAATAAAGTCTGTAAAAATAATGGACTTTTAATAACACAGGTCACAAAAGGCAAAACAGTGGAAATTCTGGGGACTAGCCACTGGTACTGGCTTATTAATTCTTAATTATGTTCATGAAAGGCAACTTAAATCGTGTGTTTTCTTATGCCTTATGATAATATTTTAGGTAACAACTCCTCTGAAATGTATGTTCTAGCTGATGAGCAAAGTCTTGTCATCACATGCATTAGAAGGTAAATCTATTTGAAAAGACAAATGGCATTAAAATGTCATGTGCTCAGATTCATTTGATATCCATATTCAAAACAGAATCAAACTTCTTAATTTTTAAAGCCAGTATATTTCTTGTCCATAGAGATTCATCCCAGAAGTTTAGGCTGAATCCTCCACAAAACCTGTGCAGTGACTACACACAGGGCCACTAGAACTGTTGGCAAGAGTGTCAAGACAAGTTAGCACCACTGCAATAAGTTCACTGGGAGACAGGATCATATACACATTTAGAGCAGCAATAACCGGACTCCATGGCAATCTGAAATGACAAGGCCTTTAAAAAACCAATTGTTGGCCATGAAATATCAGTGCCCCCATGAAAATTCAGATCTTCACATTCTACAACTATTATGGGATAAAAGGTGCTCAAGCAGCCTAAGTCTCCATACCAAATTTCACACCCATATAGCTTTAATTCATCAATGGAGACGTGTAGATCAGGAGACTAGAAAGTTAGGATCTCATTTTTCTTTCTGCTTCTTACTAAAATATTTGAAGTCAGTCTTGACACTGATCTGATCATTGGCAACCTCTAAAATTAAAGATGTCAAAAAACAGTTGGAATGCCATTTCCTACAAAAGGGAGAAAATAAGTCCTTGTTGCTTTCACATCAATGGATTAAGTGGATATCACATAGTAGATGGCCATCACAGCACTAGCTTCACAAGTGATATTAAATACTAGCTAAACAGGAGACCCCCAAAAAAAGGAAGGAAGGAAAGAAGTCAGGAAGGAAGGAAGAAAAGAAGGGAGGCAAGCAGGCAGGTTGGCTTAGTGGTTTTAAGAATTTAATTTCAAGACAATTTTGTCTGGCAACTGTGTACATCCCAAATCCCCTTTTTGTGAAAACGAGCTAGAAGAGAAAATAATTATGAAAATGTAGGTATCTTATTTGGTTTAAATTAATATAAAACATAAATTTCAAAACTACATGAAACATATTCAAGGGAGGTACAGCTTTCAACATCACATTAACCATTAAGCCATTCAATTACTATAAAAAACACAGTGATCAGTTTTCTATCAGGTATTAGCAAATCATTCTAATATTTTAGAAGCAGTTGAGAAATATAAAGGGATCACACAGCCGGTTGATGTTTTCTAGTGGCCTTAACTAACAATCTGTTCTAATCGAAGAGAGACTTTTTAAAAAGTTTAATTAATCTGATTAATCTCCTATGATCATGTTTACTTTGAGATTTTCAAATTGCAATCATGGAGAGCCTGTAGGGCCAATGGACAGCCCCAAATTTAAAAATTCCTACTTGTCAGTTCCTCCCATTATAATTTACAAGAACTTCACAACACAAATATCAAATCTTTCTCATGGCTGGGAGGTTCTGCTTCTTCCTCTCAAGATCATTCACAACACAAAGTTACCATTCACAGCACACTACCAGCAGCAAAAATCCAGTTCAAAACATTAGAGCAAAATCAAACATGGGAAAAACAAGTTGTTTTAAGAGAACAAATGTGGTTCTCATATTTGTGGTATTTCTTCCTTTTGAAGATATAAAAGTGTGCCAGTGCATCTAGTGGCAGCATCAAACTTGTCAATCTAACTGCATATGGTGTCCATCAGAGTCAGGCGTCATGAAGGGAGAAATGGTTTCCACAGCAATTGCATTCCTGCAACTCAAAACCAAAGAGGGAAGCAATGGCAACCATTCTGTGGCAAGAAGAAATGGCTTTGTTTTTTTTATTATAAAAGATTTTAATAAATCAAACAACCTACTCATCATAGACCTACTTGAGAAGGGGGAATAACAAATTGCAAAATCAACCCCCAAAGCTAAAGGCTAAAGTAACAAATTTGAAAAGACAAAGAACAAATGCTCTCATTAAGGGGGTAAAATGAGGGAGGGAGGGGAAGAAGAAGGAAGGGTTGAGAAAATGAAGTAAAATGGTTAATCACAAGTCAGATATAATAAAGCAACTCACTGGTTCCTGGAGGGGTGGGTGGGTAGGTCGTGGTGGAGGTGGTGGGGATAGGGAACGGGAAGCCTCACACTCTGGCCTTGGTAAAGAAACAAAATATAGGGAATTCCCTGGAGGTACAATGGTTAGGATGCTGTGTTTCCACTGAAGGGGGTGTGGGTTCAATCCCTGGTAGGGGAACTAAGATTCTGCATGCCATGCGGCATGCCCAAAAGAAAAGAAAAGAAAAAACATAATTAGTAGCTTATATTCACCAATTCTTGCTATTAGAAGGCTAAAATTGGAAAGATAAGATAAAGTGGTTTTAATCTAAAGTTTGGGGAGAAAAATAAACAGAACATCTGATGGCTAGCGTATATTAATCATTAGTAAAATTTTCAGTCTCTGAAGCAGAGATCATTTCTATCTTGCTAATGGAAACCAGGATTACTAATAAATCAGATATACGAAAAAGTAATCTCATTTTAATTCAAAACAGGATATAGTTTAGTTCTTTCAATCAAACTCATAGTTACATAAGTCATTGACTTTTACTAAACTGTACTTCAACATAAAATACATACTAAAAGAAACACAGCAATTTAGGGGGAGGGTGATGAAATTCCACAAATACTTACTGCCTACCTACTGTATACGAGGTAATGTAAAGAGGCACGTTTGATAAAAAATGGAGGCTACAAAACTGCTAAGCCTCTGTGTGAGGCTTCCTGATTATGCATTTCAATGTGACTTCCGTAAGTTTAAAGGAGCCTCATATATAAAGTGGAAATAACACATCTTTAAAATACTTATATTCTTGTGAGTTACAAAAGTACTCAGAATTGTGCTTAGACTATGGTAGGCCCTTAAAATTGGTAGCTATTTAATCATTATTAAATGCATAATGATATTTAACATTTTTATCATAATTATTTTCAGGATTAAAATGGTAACTTATACCTATGGGCCAACACTGAAAGATTTTTTTTGCGTAGTAAGACATAGCATGGAAGAATTGTTGACTAGACAAATACAGTCATTGGTTTTATTTTCATTCAGAGAATGAAAGGGCAGGTATTGATATTTGGGAAATAAGTAAGTACAATTATAAATGCTGCAATTTATGTTTAGTAATGTTAACTAATTTAAAACCAAGAATCAGTATCACAATTCCTGGCTGCTTACCCTTGAATCATTAAACACATTAAATCTCTTTCTGATAATGTGTGAACCATTTCTCCAAAACGAAAGGTCATTGAGCAGAAGAAATTCACATTCAGCAGTACTATAGGACTTTTCCAATATGGGTTGCCAAGTGCTTTTTGGTTGTTGTTGTTTGGTTTTTATACTACTTCTTTTGAAGTCACTTTGATTTAAGGAGGCTCTTCTCTTTAAAGAAAACCAAACTTGCAGTTTTTGCTATAGTAGTAAGCCTCATTACTTATACATATTCATTCATGTGTTCAGGGTTTGTTAAAAAACATTTATGTACAACAGTAGAATAACCAGAACACAAAATAGAGAAAGGACCTTAGAGATCATACCTATCTAGCTAACACACAATTCTCCTTTCTTCTTCTCTTCCTTTTAATAGGGAAGTTAAAGCCAAGGTCCTTTAACGTGTGAAGTAAGATTTATCAAGGTGCTAGCATTGTCAAGCATACCAAAACCAGCCAAAGACTTTTGTCTCCTTCCACAACATCATTTCCACAAGTCTGCATGCCTATCCATTGTTCAGCTCATTCCCTGAGACGATCTTCAGCACCACTGGCATATGTGCCTTTGTCCTTTAAGGGTGGCTTTGATTTTCTGAAATAGTCCTAAGTCTTTGGTTCAAAATGAGTTAGGTAAACAAGCTGGAAGACACTGACTATAAAGGCAGTGATTTGCAAGCTTTAATGGCCTAGGAATCACCTATGGAGTTTATTCAAAAGGCAAGTTCCTCAGCCCCATCCCCTAGAGATTTTGATTCAACAGATGTGGGGTAAGGTCCAGGAAACTGCCTTTTTAATAAGCTCCCAACCCCATCCAAGGTGATTCTGATTTAAGTGGTTAATGGAACACACTTTGAGAAATACTGCTTTTAGGATGCAGGAGTGCTTTCCTTGAAAGGCTTTAAGCTCTCTCTGAAGGCAGCTTTTAAAGAAGTTGTCTCCTAAATGTTTTGGGCAATGGCATATTCACTGGACCAAGTGTCTAGTCTCCTGAGGTGATGACCACACTGGATAATTCTCACTTGCTTCATTTGTATAGGTGAGCTGCAATTCGATGTGAGACAAAATTACAGTCTGTGAGCTCCAGGTGATGGAGGAAAAACAAGGCGGGGAGGGGGGGCGGTTTGCAATATTAAATAGAGAAGTCAGGTCTCACTGAGAAGTTGATATTTGATCAAGGATTCAAAAGAGGTGAAGGAGGAAGTGGAACACATATCTCTAGGAAGAGAATTCCAGGCAGAGAGAACAGCAAACACAAAGACCTTAAAGTTGGAGAGTATCTAGCATATTTGAAAGGTGACAAGAAGGTTAGTACAGCTGAAGCAGAGTAAAGCATAAAAGACAAAATTGATAATTTCGACTATTTTCACATGGTAACAAACACCATAACTAGGCCAAAAGATAAATGATGAACAGGGGAAAAAATTCTGAATTTCAAACCACAGAAAAAGAGCTAATTTCCCTAATATATAAAGAACTCTTAACAAACAATTAGGAAAAGATCCACAAATAATATATAAAGACAGCTTCAAGAAATGGAAACAGTAATGGCTCATAAACATGTGAAAAAATACTCAAAATAGCTCATAATGAGTAACTCCTAATTAAAGGTACACTAAGAAACCATTTTTCATCTGTCAGATTAGTAAAGACAAAAAAATTTTGGTAACACCTTGCATTGGCAAGGTTACAGGGAAACAGGCACTACTGTACACTGTTAGTAGGAGTGAAATTGGTACCAACTCCTTTGTGGGCAATTTGCCAGTGTCTATTAAAATTAAATATGCACAAATTCTTAACCTAGCACTCCTACAACTGGGAATTTAGTCTATAGATATATTTTCAGATGGAAACATATGTGCATAGTTATTTACTGTAAGCTTGTAATAGCAGAATATTGGGCATAACCCAAATGTCAACCACTAGGATCTAGTTAAATAAATTATAGTACCTTATAGAATTCAAAGGAATACTATGTAGCCATAAAATAGAAAGGGTTCTTTATGAACTGATATGAACTATCTTTTAAGATATAATATTAGTGGGAAAAGCAGGGTGTTAAATAGTGTTTATCATTTGTGTAAAACTGGGGAAAAATAATTATATATTTGTTTGCTTACATATAAAATAATCTCTGGATGGACAAATAAGAAACTTAAAACATTACTTCTAGAAAAGGTAACTTAGAAACAAGGATAAGTAGGAGACTTTTCATTACATACCTTTCTAGAACTTTTGAGTTTTGATTAAAGTGAATGTATTGCCCAATAAATAAAGAAACAATTCGAAAGTAAGATAGTAACTCTCTTATAAAAATAAAGAAAAATTGCATGCAATCCCAAACTTTTAACACAATGTTAATCACATTTGTCTATTTCTTAACGGTCTTTTGCTCAAATATATCTTTTCCTTTTTGTGGTAATCAGTGTTTAGTTGGATACAGTTTTTTAGCCTTCTATACGATAGTAATGAACCATCATGTTAAATGGTTGAATAATATTCCATTGTGTAGATGTATACGCTGTTATATTCATAGCTATTCACCTACAGCTAGATTTTTCTTTCTAGTTTTTTTTATCATTATAAATAATACTTAGATAAATTCTTAAAGTATTTCCTTAGGGAAAAAAGCCTGTCTGTGAAGTGGAATTATAGGGTAAAAAGGTATAGAATCATTTAATGATTAGTGGTACATATTGCCAAATTGTTTTCTAAAAGGATAGTATAATGCCTCTCCGTGCAAATGCAAACATTGTATGCATGTTAGAGAACACAGCCAAACTAAAGGCAAATTTAAGAAAACACAGGATGAGACTTTGGGAAGATTTAATCTGAAAAGCATCTCTCACCTGTCTGTGGCTTAAGACTACCCAGTAACAGTAAACTGCTAAATTGTCTTAATAGACTAGTAGTCAGAGTTAAAAAAAACCCACAAATATCTGCTTGTTGTCATCTATAAATCACTCAAGTGGAAAGGCTTTAAGGCACTGACAGTTTAATGACAGGGCTGTAACTAATCTATAGGGACTGATTTATACTAATGTTTTTGGAGGGACAATAATCATAAATAAATAGATAATTGGCTGCCTTCTCACCAAGAGTAAGAACATAAACATGTAAGTACCCCATTTTATTTTAAGTTGGGAGAGATAACAGAGAACGTTGAACCCAATGTCTTATCAAATGGCAGAAATTCTTTCTCTAGCAATGTAAAGAGAAGATTCATTTTCCAGGGGCTATACAAGAGAGCAAATTTATGTTAAATGCCAGATAATATTTCTTGTGTTCTGCCTTTTACCAACTGATCAGTATTTATGAGGGCCTATGAAATATACAACAAGGTAAGACATGGTATGTGTCCTTAAGACACTAAGAATATTTAGGGTTATAGCCTCAAACAGGAAACATAATCTGATATATAACTGGGGGCTAGATTTAGTAGTTCAGATTAAGTGCTGGAAAAAATCAGAGAACGGAATGGGAGTTTAGAAATCAGGGAGAACTTTCTGTTCCAAGATAGCGCTCCTGGACTGCTATTAGGAGAATTATCTCTTATTCACCTCTGCATTCCTAGCACCTACTGCCAAACAGCATGTATTTGTTACATGAATGGGCCAGTTCATGCTTTGGTAACCTTTATCTCCACCATGACAATGTTGACCATACAACCTTCCTTTTCCTCTTCCAACTACTTTGCTGAAATCAGTTTAACTGGGACAGTTGGTGTGAATTATCATGGTCTCCCAGGCCTCTTTCACTATGCTTCTACCTTGATAGGTCACTTGGTCCCATTTCAAAATAGCAGGTATTGTCCACAAGTTCATACTCTAAGCTTCCCTCCTGACTTTTTAGCATACTGAAGTTTTTACATAATTTCATCTTGTCACCACTCACTGACTGAAAATGTGACTTAGAAGAGGTGTAAAGTATCCAAATATTAACATATTAGAGAAAGTAGGAATTACTGCAAGCAGCATAATATTGTGGGACGAACAAAGACTTTGGAGTCAAATAAACCTGCTTTTGTCACTTACTAGTTGTTTCTTTGGATAACTTAATCTTTCCGAGCCTTAGTTTTCTCACATATAAAGTGAAGGTAATGATAACTACTTTTGGAATTGGTCTGCGGATTAATCAATACCTCTTCTTCCTTCCTTTTATATGCTTCAGAGTCAAAATTGGCTTTTCCTTTCTCTTCCCTTCCCCCCAAATTATGGGTATGGCAAAATGTTTCCTAAAATAAGTTTTAACAGCAAATCTCAGACTCTTATCACTGAACAAATGTATGATATTGCTGTATAACTTCTACAGAATCATCATAAGATTATTCCCTACTCTAAGGTAGAGATTGAAGATATATACATATATTTTCATGCTATGTTCTCTGATTGTTTTCCTCCTGCAAAATTTGGGGACTTTGTGATTTTATTATTATATAAAAATTGTTCGGCATTATCATACAAAAATTTTTCAGAGTTGGTTGGTTTCTCTTGAAACCCTGACATTTATACACAATTTCCTTATGTATTTGAAAAGAACTATTATTCTAATGGATAAAAGAAATGTGGGAGAGCATTAGTAGAAATCTTATACATAGGAGAAAAGTCTTTAAAAGATAAATGACCAACAGCACAGAGTATTAGCACTTCAGTCCCTCATCAAAGCTTTCAAGCAAGAATCGATTACAACCCAGCTCTTGACAAAGGCTCATTTGAGACAGCTGATGTCTGACAGAAAGAGCTGAATGAACAAGTTTACTATGTAGGCTTTTTCTCTAAGCTCTATACCTGTTACGAGTTAGATCATGAAAAAAAGGAATATCTAAGGGCCACATCACCTAAAGAACTACCTTTACTGAAAAACGATTTAACACGGAGCTCTCTGTTTTTACAGGGGAGTGATATAAGAAACATCTATTTAAAGTAATCTATTTTACGCAAAACAACAGTAGAAAATAACTGTTTATTATATTTCCTAATGATTCTCAAATAAAAAATCATGCAGTTAAATTCTTCCTTGAATTCAGTGCCAGGAAATTTTGAGATGAACTATTAGGCTTCCTTTTATCAGACAATGAGAATTTTAAATGGTAATCTGTAAACTCTAAGGCATAGTACCTGGCGCATAATAGAAACTCAATAAATATACATTGTATGGATAGATGAATGAATGAGGATATGCCTATCACATTTCCTTTTTCTCCTTTAGCTGCCAGAATTACAGAGTTGAATTCAGTGTTTATATACAAAACTTAGCTCGTGTTTATTGTTTTTTTAAATCAGGTGGAGTGATCATCTCCAGCAATGTTCAACTGCAAGGCACAGGCATAAGGAAGGTGAATAGTTGGGTTTAACAAATTGAGTGCAATGGAGGAAGACAGAGATGAGAGAGTTTAAAGTATTACAAGGAAGTGATAATGATGGACCTTGAAATTTAATTAGGACAAGGAAGGAAATGAAGATTGGACACAGGAAAGGGTGGATGGAGTGAAGTGGTAGGGGTCAACAGATTGAAGGGCACGATAAGACAAAAAAAATTTCAGCACTGGTGACACTTGAGCAAGTGAGTGGAAAAGGAAGTGCTGGTCAGAGCCAGATGTTTGAAATCCAAATATATAAGGTGATACAGTTTCTATTTATGACCACATCTAAGTGTGGTGAATAAAGAGAAGAAAAAAGTTTCTCTGGAGTTGGACAAGTCTGGGAACTGAGAGAAGTATCAAGAATGATAACAGGAGTAGAGATGATAAGAAGTTCAGTTATTGTTTATGAGTGATAAAATTTGGGAGAGTTAATAGAGAGAATCCAAACTTCAAAAAATCTTGTCAATCAATTGCATTAGTAGAGAATGGCAGAGATCTGGTTTAATAACAACTCAGACCCAGCCCATTCTGGACCACCCCATACCTGAAATACTGCTAGGGGATTTTAGTTGACTCCTTCAGTTCAATAGGAGCCAATAATAAAATTACAGACTAGAATTGAGCATAGCACCAGACAAATTTCCTCTGAAGCATTATGCTCGATTCTGGGCCCCTTTAGAATGGACTAGGTCTAGACACCCTATCATACGAGGATCAATGGAAGAAATAAATATATCTTGGTTGGAAAGGCAAGAAAATTAAGGTAGACAAGATAGCTGTGGTTAAACTGATAAAGGACTATAATGAAGAAGAGAAGTTAGGCTTATTCCAGGTAATTCCAAGACCAGAACTAGAACAAAAGGGAGAAAGTTGCAGAAACTCTCTATGGGAAGAAGCACTATAGCAAAAACCTTTCCCGGCTTTTAGAGCAGCTCAAAAATACACTATCTTTTGAAGCTTTCATTCCTCTGTCTCTAGCAGTATTCAGGTAGAGACTGTAGTAATATCAGACGTAATACAGGGAAAAATGCCTGCATAGTTGCAAATTGGATGTTAACTAAGAATGCTTCTAACCCACAACTCTAAGATTTGGTGAATTCCATGTTTATTTGTTACCTGAGCAAAAGATCCAAGTCTTATACTTCTCTTATATCTCCCACAGGGCTATTCACAGTTATTTAGTACAACTTTGTTGGTAATAATCCAGCTTGACAAGGTCATGGGACAAGAAGCATTATGTAGCAGAAAAGCACAGGTAGATCTGGGATTTATATCTGGCACAATCATTTGCAGGACCTTGGGTAAGTTACAGAACTTCTCTGAGCCAAAAATAGTTTCCTCACATGTGAAACTGGACTTTGCCATTTACCTTGCAGAACTGTGGTTAAATGGGGTAATGTATGTAGAGTGAGGATTAAATGAGCTCATATATATATATATATATATATATATATATATATATATAGTGTCTGACACATAGCTGGGGCTTAATTAATGATTGCAGTTATGTGTGTGTTTTTTTAAAGCAGTAGTGGTAATCTTGATCTTAGCTATTGACACTCTAGAAGCTCCCATCACAAACAGCAAGAGCTTGAAGGACGGTTCTAAGGGTAAGGAAGATGCCTTTATTGGTGAAAGAGATGGAAAATGACTGTGGCTTCCTTAGCTATAGCCCACTAAGGTCACTCTGACTAGATCACAAGCTGGTAAGGGCAGTATGCTACAATCTACTTACAAACTTTACTAACATTCACTTTTAATCTTGCTTATATTGAAAACTATGTGTTCAAGTCATCAGAAAGTCACAGAATTTTAGAGATAAAAGTTCAAATAGGGTCACCCCTCCCTCATTTTCACAGAAGAAAAAAAAATCTAGATATGTTATACCACTTGCCTAATAACTCTTTGTTCTTCATAATCCCAGACTGACTCTTACCTCTTAACTGCCCTACATTTTATGACTGACATATGACTGTCTGCATATAAACAGTGAAGAAACAGTTGTATTGAAAATCACAATCTTTTAAGAATAGCAACTGACATGTTTAAATGTGAATAGGTATTGCTTTAGGAACTAATAAATAATACTTACATAGCTTTCGTAATGTCCAAATAATAAATTTTTGTTGCTGTGGTTGTTAATTAAGTAACTTATTTGGGAGCAGCTCAGAACCTCCAGTACCTTATTTGAAACTGGGACTGGGAAACATAATTTCTCATATTGAGATATAATAGTCATAGCATCTTTATTGTTCTTATAAACTTGCCTCATCCCTTCCTTAGTTGAGATCTGTAGAGAAGTATGTTAAAGAGGACTTTCCTGGTGCTGATCACATATCGAGGAAAGGAAAGATACACAGAAGGCAACAGTTAAGGAGGATTTAAAAAATTGTTGCTGTGGCTACATACTGAGTCAGCCAACAGCAGATAAATTAACGGATGGATGGCTGTTTAAAAATCCCTATAGTTAACTCTTTATTTGTAAATAATATAAAACTGTCACTTTATTACTAGAATGCAATCAAATACAAAGATACAAACATATGCTGAAGGAAAGGATACAAAACCTATTCCCTAACAAATTACCCAAACATGTAAGAAATAGGATTTCACCTCACTCTCCAATTCCAGACTAACAGTTATTTCCTCTTTCAATTTTTGGTGGTGTATTTGGCAGATTCAATCATTAAGATTATTGGGCACTAAAACCTTTTTGCGCATCTATGTAGACTAACAGGCAAATACTGGAAAAATGTCAGAGGAACCAGTTTCCATAGGTGGTTTTACATGACTGAACTAATATGTTTCTTTTACAGTTTTTCTCAGTATTTATGAAGGAGAGAAATGTGCTACCAATTTAAATGGCATAGGTGACATGATTAGTAAAAATTCTTCAGAAACAACCATGAATATAAAAATTATCAACACTGACAAAGCAATTAAGAAAACAAATAAGTCTCTTTTTAGATCTTATCAATTTCAGATAAGAAGAAAAGCAAAAGACATGATGGGGTATATTACTTTAAAAAATATTTTATTTTGGAAATGTCTTATTTTTAGAATTTGTTTCATTAGATAACTCATGTTTTGTAATCTATATATATAAACTGGATCGAGTACCTCTGGCAGTCATATTCATTTGAATCTGTATACCCTAAAATACGAGAATAACTAGCTACTGGAAGTGAGTATTTGCACATAACTATACATGAGTACACTGCAGGGAGTCACAGAACAGGTAAGGGTTTGGCAACACAGCACAAAGGGGAGAAGTCTTGGTGTGAAGCTCAAACTTTATATATCTTGAAAAGGCAACGATTCTTTTAATTCTATCACTCTCAAAATCAAGATCCCTAGAATACTCAAAGCACAGAGTGTTTAGGAGAAAGACCAAGAAGAACGCCAAGAGAGTAACAAGAAAAGTCTAGTGCATGAGGAAAATCGGATTTGATAAAAATTTAAATGTTCTTTTGGACTATCTTGTCAACAGTATCACCTTGTATTGTTCTTTCCTAACAACAGTTTTCACGTAGACTGTGAAACCAGACAACTGTATCTGAGTTAAATATATATTTCCCGAATAGCATTAATTCGATTAATGTCAAGGAAATAATTTTTTTTTACACAAATACTTGATTCAGATACAATGCATGCACCACCAGGCAGTTATGATTGTAGTATTAGGTAGTAGTGTGGGAAGTATCCAAATCAGAGTTAAAAAAGCTTGTAAACTGGTAATTTAAAGTTATCTCAAAGAACACTTTTAAAAGGATAATTGTCTATTTTAAAAAGAGTAAAGAATGTATTATAAACAGTTTAGCCCATCATCTATATACAGACTGGCTTCTTCTCAATTGTAAGAGGCCATCACCTTTTATCCTTTCCCTCTTTTCCTTCCTTTCAGTACTATTAGGAAACTATTCACAAGTGCACCCTTGGACAATGATGAGCAGTAATTATGACTTGCTGACAAAGAGATATGAACAATTACTAAGCCCATTTTGAAACCCTACACTAATAAAGTCATTAGATGCCGCCCTTGCCATGATCCTTCTAAAAGCTTCTGAAGTTACAAGAACACACGGCATTGTTTGCAGGGACAATTGCTGCTGGCAGAACGCAAACCTTGAGTTAAACCATGCTGCAAATTGATCTTGACATTCTGTTAAGACCGCCACTAAAAATCAAAAGCAGAGGAGAAAAGGAGAAAATGAGTGGGTAGGATGTAATCATGGAACAGGAGGGGTTCCTCCTCACCTTCTCTCCTCCCTCTTCACAAAACAAACCAGGGAGAAAATGACAAACTCTCCTGGTGTTTTAGAACCTTTATTTTAAAGCATTAATTAAGCCTTGACCTGGGATGTTTAGGATGGCAATACATTTCCTTTACAAGTATGGGAAGGAAAACATGTCACAAAGGAAATAAAGAAGTTTGGGGAAAATTATATGGAAATCTGGCATGAAGGCTCTCTGGAAGTCTTAGTACTCTGACCACAACATGTCCATCTGTTTTATCAGCTACTTTTGCAGAATCCATATCTGCTCCTAAGGTAGCAGCTGGATATTAACACTCCTTGTGTCTCCCATGCAGACCCCACACCTGGGCTATATTTGCTGGATCAAATGGAAGTGTAGGGTTAGAGTAACATGGTCAGCTAGCTTCAGCCAGGCATGAACCAGTGAGTAGTTTGGAATTAAGGGTAAGCCACCGTGATGGAAAGTGCAGGCAAAGACAACCTACTGATAATAAGAGATTTAAGCCAATTAACTCTTGCCAAAGATTAAGTAATGTGGAAAACTATCACTTGAATATTAAGGCTAACAAGTGCCTGTCAGCATAGCAGCAGAAGTCTACAGTGACCTGATAGACTGCACCCAAGTGCATTAAATTCAAAAGCTAATATTGATAGGCAATAGAATTCTGTCTGTGAACATTGGTACTAACTGTGTATGCAAAATTTAATACAAAGCTATGTATGTTACATGCAACCTGTGTAACTCAGGCACTGTCAGCAATTCCTAGGGAACACTGCTTAGAAATAGTGTGCAATGCCTGATTTAACACTGTGTAGCATGTACACTGATGTGCCACACACTTTCAACTCAGGAACTTACATATAAGCAACTCATTTTTCAGCGCTCATAGCCGGCTAATTACCCAGTTGGCACTATCCTAGTCAAATTCAATGTTTAAATTTTCTAGAATTAGATAATCTAAAACAATACCTATATTGGATGTACTAAGTAAGACATTTGCCATGTGGGCCTGTTCAGAACAAGTGATACCCATTAACCCACTTATTACTGGTTAATATTGGTGGTTTATTGTGCCACATATGTTATATGGCTTTCCTTCATGAAGCAACTTCAGTCAAGAACCTGCAGTTCAGCACCAAGGGCACTCATGTGCCAATGTTCCCATTACCCAGTCCCAAACAGCTCTAATAGAGGTAAGCAAATCAATACTTATTGTGCTAGTGTTTTATATCGTTCTCTCTCTACTTAATTCTGATGGTGCCCAAATGGACCTTTGCCTACCTTCTTGGCACAGCTCATCATGAAGCCAGTCCAGTATTCCTATATATCCTATGGGCATATTTACTTTAATCAATGTCACCACCAGTGCAGAAGGCTCAGACTACCATCCCAAATGGCCCCATTTGAGAGGCCAATTACTTTAGAGATATCATAGAGACTTGGTGAGTCTGGGGAAGAAACTTTGGAACCAATGGATAAACTCATCTTGGTTGGAATTCAATCCTCTTTCCAGATGGTGGGTGCCTGGGGCACATGAGCATAGGCCACGATAGCCTGGGGTGCTATAGTGCCAGCAGAAGACGAGGTACCCAGTCTGGACATTTTTAGTTCATTCTGCAAGGAGAAGGCTTTTGAAGGCTTTTGCTTTATTATTCCTATTAATGGCTGTGGGGGAAAAATCGCGCAATTAGAGGGATATGGTAGCATTTCCAATGCTCTTTCTACTACCCAAGCTGGTCTCTCTTATCCATTATGTTTCAATAAGCCTATTAGAGATTATTGGTTTATTTATCAATATAACACTTATTTTTTAAAAGGCACTTTAATGCATTGAGATTATAGACATAGCTCCCTTGGGGAGCTGACAACCTAGCAGGGAGATAGACGATAAACATTCAGTATAATGAGTGCCATCAATACAAGTTAGTACAGTGATACTATGGGAGCATATAGAATGTGCATTTTTACCCGGACTGAGGCAAGGGAAGAATGGGAAGATGCAAGGCTTCCTACAAGTGATATGTGTTCTGAATTTTAAGAAATTATTCTTTCATAGACCAAGCATTCATTCACTACATTGTGCTGAAAATATTTTTCTGCTCCACTGTCTGCCTATAAGCATATGCCAGTACCAGGATGAATCATTAACAAAACAACGTCTTGGAATCTGTCCATCCCGGTTGGTTGGCCTTAATCCTCAATTTGGTTCAGACCACACAGGATTACATTTTTTCTCTATTTTTTCTCTCTTCCACAATTCACATAGCTAATTATGAGGTTTAAAATACCAATATCCTTTTATAAGAATAGCAAATACCTGCAACCCAACAAACTAGGAATGCTGCTAATATTAAAAATCTCTGAATAGAAAGAGTGAAATTCTATTATCACCTTCTTGTGTCATCTCTTTCAAGTCCTTCCCTGGCTCACTCAGGTAGAGTGACTCAGTATGAAGTTCATCTATACTCCCAAAGCACCTTGTACATATTTCATGTTACATATTAGCTCTTATGTCTGTCTTGCTTACTAGACCATGAGTGTTTTCAGCATTAGCACTGTGTCTTTTTCAACTTTTCATCCTCAGCGCATAGCACCAATCCTGGTTCATATTAAACATTCAGTAAATGTTTATTCAATGAATAAACATGGAGGAATATATACCTTTCTTAAGATATTTTAGCCACTTCCAGAAGTGATATGCAAGATCTCTTTGTTTACCATTATCTATCTGTTTTTAGCTTTTTCTTTACCGGCATATCCTACTGTTTCTATCAGGATCGTTGTTCAACTGGATATTTGGGAAATTATACCCTCTAGCACCTCTCAAGACTAACAAGGGCTTTCTGCCTACTGCTTTAAGAAAGAATGGCTCTGAAATGCAACTACACATGGCAGCCAGTAAGACTATAGAGAGTTTTCCAAGAAAGAAACCTTATTTAGATACACAATACTGAAATTATAAGCAACATTCTTAAGTGGAATTAGAAGAATACATTCATTTGCCAAATTTTTATTGTTTCTTTCTCCCAGAATTTTGTAAAGTGCCTTGTTTAATGAGACAAATAGAATAAGTCCTTCCAGAAGATCACAATTTAGTGAGGGAGAAAACAGGCAAGTAATCACTACTGCTAAAGTTTGATGTCTCAGTTCACATTTGGAATGTTCCAAGATCAATCTAGAAGTTATTCTAATCCATTATACAGATATAGGTTGGTTAACTTAAGTACTCAACTTAGAAAGTTACTAGAATCATTTTGAAAGTGGGAAATCCAAATCATCAACACCACAGGGGTGTATACCAGTGACATTCTATAGTTCTTTTATATTCTAGTTTGTTAGCGAAATCAGGTATTCTGGTTTGTTAGCAAAATCAGGAAATTTGACTTATAACAGCAATTCACATTCATATTCTAGTAACTTTACCAAAGCATTCACTTAGTTCGATATCCTTCACTTGTCTTCTAGAAACAGGAGAGATTCACAGTAAATTATGGAGGACTAATGTTTCTGGAGGCTTAATCCAAGTATTTCTTAAGCAAAAATAAATTTGCTTGGCAAGTCCCTTCCTGTCTTGGGCATCAATGTCTCCAGCTATCATACCAGAGGATAGTCTCAGAAAACCACTAAGGAAGCATCCAGGCTAAATAGCTTATAGGCTTAGGACTCTTGAAACTTATATGATTAGCCCGAACTAGGATAACTAGATATGGGACCAGACAAGAAATACACCAGGAATTTATTTCTAAACTTTAACATTTGTCATAAAGAAATCACAGTTGAAAGGAAACCCACAGCAACAATCTTATTTGTGATGTCTAGACATCTCTTCTGTATTTCCACATATTAATTTGTCCCATTTAACTACCTGGTAATAGCAAATGATGGCACAAAAACTTTTGTTATATAGACCACTGACCAATAAACATTAGTACAGCAGACTTCTATTGAATTGAGAGGGAAAGTTTTAGGTTTTGTTACTCATTGTTAATCACATCAGATGGATGATGCAATCAATTTTCATGGCAAACACTTTTGAATAAATGTGATAAAGATCCAAGAAACATCACAGAGATGGAAACTCAAATAATTGTATTTAGATTAATCTATGGTAGATGGTAAGAAAATTGTGGCTAAAGCTAAACTCTTTCTGGGGGGCAAGAAATCAGCCTAACTTATAATTTCGTATATCAAAAGGTAATCTACTTTGACTCTCTCTTAGGAATATGCCATTCCAGTGAATTTTCATCTTGTGTTTGTAAAATGTGAATTTTACCATAGGCCTTAACTGTAATAATGAGGAGGTGTACATGAACAGTAGCTACATAATTTTATTTATTACTTTATATAGAGAAATGTAATACCTTAACTTTAAATATCAATAGTTTTTAATTTGTAATATGAATAGAACTTGACTTTGAATAAGGACGTCAAGTATCTTAAATCCCAGAAATTATGTTCTCTTTCTCCCCACTGCCCTGTTTCTTGTTGCTATAAATGTTTATTAAATTCCTAGATGTTTCTATTTTGCTTTTAATATCATTTCTTTTTGTTTTCATAACAGTAACCTAATAATGGGATGCCACATTTTTTAAAATGTAGATTGAAATATCCTATCATACTTCACAGTTGGTCTTGCAATTCACTGGGAAATAGCTCTAAAGCCTTAAACAAGGCCTTTATTTTGTGTTTTAAAAAAGTGTCATAAGGAGTTAATAGGACACAGCTGTACTGGTTCTTTCTAATAAGCAGCTTCTGTCGCTTTGGTCACCACAGGTGCCTCTGTAACCTGCAAACTCTTATTACTAGTGTATCAAAGTTGTGCTACTTAACAGACTTCTTTAGTAAAACATAACAAAGCAATTACATGGCTGTTGATTGCCAGTCATAAAAAAAAAACCCCTCAAACACTACTTTTCAAAAGAAACTACACTGCAATTTTTTGTCATTGTAAAATAAAAGGAACTAAGGAATTAAATGGAGGATAGAACAAAATAACAGCAGGTAGCCCGCTGAACTTAGCCACTACAGATGGTTTAGAAATAGTGTTTCCTTCTCCATCAAGTTGTGGATAAAAGGAAAGGAGGAGATTCCTTACTGCCAGTGAATGGCAAAAGATTTAGCCAAGTCTCCAGTCTATGTATTTTGCCTCATGAAAGCCCTTCGATGCTGCATTTTTATCTGTTTTTGGCACTGCTTTTCATCACCTTTAACTGAGTGTGAATAATAACCTGATTTAATTTAAACAAATACAGGTGCTAAAGGTTCTTTATTTATGTATAACAGGGAACATTTCCAAGGCAGAACGAAGTCATCCTATGAAATTTCCTAACCATTTACTTAAAGAAATGAAGTATTAGATGAAGAAATTGCTTCAACATTCTTTTGCTTCACATTTAAGAGAAGAATCACCTTTCTTTTCAGATTCAGATTACATAAAACAAAGTCTGAATGATGAGCAAAAATTCAGTGAGCCATAAAATAATAAAAAGACAAATCAGATGATTTCTAATTGTTCTACAGTCATTTAAATTAGGTAACTACAATAGGATTGCCTTGAAATGAATGAATTTAATCTCCCTGTTCATAAACCAGCAGTCTGTGATGATGATTGTGTTAACACACCCAAAGTAGCATCACAGGATGTTATGGCCACATGTGTAATTAAACACGATGAAATATATTTCAGATGGCAAACTCAAATAGGCAAAATATGAATAATTATTCATCACTTACAGATATTATGATTAACAAACTAAGTAAATTTATCCTGACAGCTAGGAAAGGGATTTTTTTTTTTTCCCATTGAGAATATGGATGTAATGCTGGCTGTGTGCAAAAGAATGTGTGCAACAAAGCGATTACATCAATTAGCATATGCTAGAGTTAAGCTATTACCAACTCCACTGGACTGGTCCAGAATGTCCTGCCTTCATCACTGGAATTATTAAAAACTAAACTTACTAGTAGGATTATATATTAGATTTTCCTTGTCTTTTCTGAATATTATTAGAAACAGATTTGAATATTCAACAACATTATTAGAACATAAGAACATACAGTACATAGGAAGGTACTATATTATTATTATTGCAAAAAGACAAGAACAATGTATTTTGGTTTTGGTATTCAGGTTATTCTTGAATTTAAGAAATCTTTTATTAGTTAAGGTATTTTTTCACAATTGAAAATAACTGCATGTTAACTGCAACAAATAGCTTTTATCTAATTAAATGTAATAATAGAAAATTTAATGCTGAGGATGAAAATGTTTATGATGATAAGAAACCAAATACAATGATGACTTTTAACAATAAAAAAGCCCACCTTATAACTTGTGAACAACAGTATTACCTTGCTCTGTTGGCATCCTTTGTCAGGTCCCAAGCCCAGGTTATAAAATTTTGACTCAGATAAGAGACGATAGATTCAGCACAAAGCATTTGTGAGCAGAACACGTTGGTTAATACACTTTCATCGTGGTGGAGGTAGACAGCAAGAAGCTTTCTCTGAAAAGGGGAGAAAAGACTGATGAATTAAAATATGCACTAATGCAAGATTTCTTGAATTCTGGAAAGGCACAGTCAGTCAATATAAACAACGATAAAAATTAAATGCTATTCCCTAAAAGAGTACCTGACACCTGGAGCTCCTAAAGCATCTACTAATGTGAATACATTTTGCTTCCTTACACTCTAAAAAGGCTAGGATGATGATATTGTTTTACAGACTGCTGTCGCAGATTCCTGTTAACATGTGCAAGCCTATCTCAAGCACAAATTGCAATAGAATGGCATTTTCTTTAAATAAAATGGAATTACCATTCTTTGTATTTAACACATACTTTATATGTAAAGGGAAAATTAATTTTGAACTATTCAACTATACAGAGAAAAAAATACTGATTAAGATTGGATGCCAAAATCTCTCTTACACATTTTTTTGGTTTTTAATCTGAGCACTAAATAGTCTCTTCTACTTGAAAGAAAAAGGTCTGAAATAAACTTGTTTTAGTTCCACAGGTAATTTCAAAGCCCTTAATGTGTTCCCATGTCAAAGTCCTTACTTAAGAGCATGTGACATCTAATTGCCATTTGAAAGGATGATAGAAAAATGTTCACTTCACATGAATTCTTTCTAGTTTATATTTCAGAAAATGTCCAGTGGAGATTTTCATATGGAAAATTATTCTTTCCCTTTTGCCTGATAAAACTTGCTTTCAAGAAATGACATCTGCTCTCTTGAAAGTATCCTCTGTAATAGTTGGATAATCAATAAAATAACTGAAACTAAAAACTGAAATTGAGCAACATAATTTGCAAATGTCAGCTTTAACCACAACAACGATGATTAAAGAACCTAAATTGTCCTTAACTTTTTGGTGCTACCTTGTAGAAGAGCTGAGTTAAAGAACAGTCAGCTACCAGGACGTGGAAAGATAAAATTGTATGGTAAGGACAATATACACATCTAATCTGTGAAATTCTGGTGAAGGAAAATTTCAAGGAAGCTGTAAGAATGTGATGATGAAGAAATTTGCTGTGTGTAATTCTAAACAAAAGAAGGACATTTACAGAAAAAGGGCTCATGTTGATGAAAGTCTGATGCTTAGAATTATCCTGATAAATAATCCAAATAATAATCTTAATAATCCTAATCTTAATAATAATAATTAAAATATTTTCTTCAAAGAGAAATTTTGTACTAGATGAGGTAGCCACAGGTACTTTAATCCCCAGAATAAACCTGTAAAATACTATTCTTAACTTCATTACCCTATGAGGAAATTGAGCTTTAGAAACCTGACTTATCCTAAATTCTACAACTAGTAAGTAAGTAGTACATCTGGGATTGGAACCCAGATTGACTGACTCCAAGCCTAGTGTTCTTTCTTTGGATACTGTAGCAGGGAACCTAACTGCACTATAGTGAAGACCTGGAGAGCTTGTAGAATATTAAGGCACCAGATGCTCATATATCAGTGCTTCCGGGGGCCTCAGAGACAGCATGTAATGGGAATAAGGACAAAATGCTTCCATGTGTCCATTCATTCATTCATTCATTCAACAAGTATTGGTTAAAATGGTCTTCGTGTCAGGCCCAGCAGGAAGCAGTGGTGATTAAATGCTGAACAAGAAAGATTTAGGGTTTTTTCATCTATGTTGATATATGCAGATACCAGTAGCTGGTATCTAGGAAGTTTGTAATCAGATACATTGTTGGAGAGATACTTATCTAGAAAATTCCTACTCATCCATTAAGGCTCAAAGCAAATGCTTCTGGGAAGCCTGCCCTGATTAAGAGCTTCCTTTTCTGGGCCCCTATCTCTTCTATTTTAGTATTACAATTGTTTACCAGTTTCCCCTCTAGACAAAGTTTCTCAAGGGTGAGGACTGGGTCTCTTTCAGTCTTCTTTGTATCCCTAAGTTAGCACAGGTCTCAGCATGTTTGAGGAAAGAAACATAAATGCTGGTATCAACCACAGCCCTCTGGCAAAAAACACACCAAATGGTAGCAGCAATGCCAAATCACTCTTAGTAAACAAATCTAGAAATCTGCTGCTTTAGGGAAAGGAACATGAACCTGGCAGCACTAACAAATTCAGAGCTCCTCTTCTTAGAAGCTCTCTGGCCCAACAGACAGGGGGATGTCAACCTCTAATTCTGCTTGATCGTATCTCAGCAACTACCTTTAATGAGACACTGGGAACAAGAGAGCTGTCCACTTTTGAATCAGCATATTTCTAACCAAACAATAGCAATGGCTAAATCTTTAAAATGCCTATTTCTCTCAAGAACACTGCAATGGAATATTTAGACTTTGGGAAAGAGATTAGCGATTTACATTGCTATCTCACTGATTTAATTTAAATGCTCTTCCAAACCAAACACACATGTGCTGAAGAGGCTACTAGGAAACCCAACATGGAGAGTTCCCTATACGTGCAGCTGACAGTGTTGACTGAAACTAAACTTGGAAATCCAGGGCACTAATGCACAATATCAAGCAATAAAACAGCATCTCTTTGGCAATATTTAATTTAAAAAAGAAGAAAGAGGCAGGCGAAGATCAGGCACTGTTTTGGAGGATCAACCATTCTGCATTTCAAAGCATTGGTCCCTGCAATATCCAGGTTACTGTGCTAGAATCTCGACTATTATATCGCAGTTGTGAGAGGGAGGGCAAAGATGTGTTTACTCAGTGATTAGGCCCTTAGAATAAGCCTCTAGCTCCTAGAGAGACCGCTCACCACTTATTCATTTGGGCCAATTCACAAAGCCTAGGAAGATTAAACATCCATGCTGAGAAGACAAGCGAATGCAGACGGTGAAAAAGAAATAAAAATTCTTTAAAAACTCTGAGATGACTTCATTATTTTTCCACAAGGAAACTTTAGGAAAGTGTTTAGTTAGAGAAAAACCCACATTGACCTCTCTCTAAACCCTTAATCTTTCCTTTGTGGTGGCATTGCTTTGTGGTAAGCGACTGGCTCGCCTCACCCCTCTTTTCACTAGAAGCTGAGAGAAAAAAGGCTCTGGAGAAACAGTTTTCGTTCTAGGGACACAAACCCCTGACACTGTTAAAACATGAGATGCCAGGAAAACACACTTAAAAAAAAATTCTCACTTTAAGCTCTAAACTGTGAGAAAGGAGATGATACAAAGAGTATCAGAAAAGGATCTTCAGGTTGGGGGTACTCCCAGAGTAGCTTTCAAAAGAGAAACTGAATAATCTTAAAATAATCTTTTCTCTCAAACACAATAAGCTTTCAACAAAAATTTTTCTTCTGCTATTATGACAGTAAAAATAAGCCAAATATAAAGCCTCAATAATATGCAAATGCTACTAAATTTGGGCAACATAAATCTCTGATTAAATTATAGGCACACCTAAATGAACCCCGGACTCAGATTTCTGATTACTTTATTGAGCTCAACTAAACACAGTCCAAAACAGTGAGAACTGGGTTCAGCATATCAGAAAACTGCTTTTGCGAAGAAAGGGCATCTAGTACATAGAAAAAGCATAGGAAAATGTTTTGTTTTCCATTACTATAACCATTTTTCCCTTTGGCCCATGAATAATTTACTTCAATAACATTTACAGAGTGCCTATGTGTTAGGCATTGAGAATACAAAGATGAATAAAACAAAGTTCCCTTGCTTTCTAAGAGTTGGGGGTGCGGAGCGGGTGGCATATGGAGAAAGCAAAGAGTTAATTGCAGTATCATATGAGAAGCAATAAGATTGGGGCATTAAAAAACCCTACATTTTATTTGTCCTTCCTAATTTGGCAGAGAGGTGTAAGTCTGGCTGACGACAAAGACAAGCAGCCCAGCTATACTCTCCTCAGACTCCCTCTTTGTGATCCAGGTTTTGGTTAACAGTTAAAGGAAAGTCTCCAAGCATTAACGTAACAGAAAGCTCTGTGCTAAACCCAGTTTTGCCACTCACCAGCTGTGTGACTGTGGGGGTTAGATGGGTGTTGTAACAATTGTGGATAAAGTAGGTAAAGTGCCTATTTACAATGCCTGGGCCATAGTAGGTGCCAAGTAAAATGCAGCTATTAGGATCAAGATTCTGGAACTATCCATGCAAAATAAAGGATCTGAAAGCCATTTCAAGAGAAATGATAGCCATGAAAACGTATGAAAGATTATACAGCTCCTTCATTTCTCCTACTGGCCATAGTGTTTGGGATGCTTCATTGTGTCTGTGCCTTCAGGGCCTCACTAATCTTCACATTCAAACCCAGGAGCTAAGGTACTAAGTTGATGCTTAGGAAGTGCCAAGCTGACAGCAACCAGTGTGACTTGGCCTTGAGCTACAGTAGCTATTGTATTTAGACACTTAGCATCACAGAACCACAGAACATTAGAGCTGGAAGAAATGAGCTGGCTATGTCTCAAAATAAGCCAGGCACAGAGCAGACACTTAGAAAATATTTGCTGATGGACTGAAAAGGAAGTTGTCTAGTTTCATTTTAAGTACGAGAACATCCATAATCTGTGTGTTCAATGATTTTGAAGTTGATATGACAAACGATTTCTAGAAATGGTATTTCATAGTTTTTTCAGTGTAAGAATTAAAATAAATTAAAAATAATTTCCTTTGTATAAATTGGGAGCTGATTTTATTTCTCCTCTTTCAGTTTCTCTTCTCCTTTTCTATCATCATTATCATCACCATAATAATCAGAATTATCGCTGTTCTTTTCTTTTAAGTTTGGGGGTGGTTTACTGATACAAACAACTGATACACTGATACAACAATAAACACTCTTTTATATTTTACCTAGATTTATCAATTATTAACATTTTGCCATATTTGCTCTATCATTCTTTTTATGCTTCTTTCCCTGAAACATTTAAAGTTGCAGATATCATGACACCTCCACCCTACTTTAGTGTTTGTCTCCTAAGAAATAAGGACATTCCCTTACATAACCATAATTTCTTTAATCACACCTAAGACATTTAATATTGTTTACAATATTTACAATTTAATGTTGCTACAGTCATCTAATACAGAGTCCATATTCAAATTTCCCCAGGACCTCAAAATGTCCTTTGTAGCTGTCTTATTTATTGTTTTAAATCCAGGCTCTAAATAGGATCATCCTAGTACACTGCCCATTTCCACAATCCTGTTCCTGTACATGGATATTCATAGGTCCAGCCCAGCACCCAACCATGACTCAAGATAAGCACACCGTAAGAATACAGGCAGGGCAGCATGAAGCTACATTGTCTGGATTCAAATTCCTGCTTTGCCACCGCCCAGCTGTGCAACCTTGGGAAAGCTACTTCTCTTTTCTGTGCCTTGGGTGACACAGTTCTGGAAGTCCAACACTCTGTCTAGATGGGAGTGATGACATGACTGCTATAATAGAGGTGGTCCTAGGGTCTAGGCATGAACAACAGATTGGCTGCTTCTTTATGAAGGTGATACTTGAGCTGAATCCTAAATTTAGGTGATAGTGAGGAAAAGAAGAGTGAAAAAGAGGAAAAGCAAAGAGAAAAGGTTGGGAAAGGCCCTGTGCTGTCAATGGCCTGATGTGTTCAAAGAACTCTAAGCTAGTAATTTTTGAAGAGTGAAGAACCAGAGTGCAGACGGATTTTGGAAAGAATTGTGACACTTTGCCTTTTTTGTCTCCCAAAGCTGAGTTCAGGGACCAACAGGTAGCAACCAACTAGAGAGGTTCCAAAAGGAAACAGCCAGCTACTGAAGATGAGGAGATGCCAGGATGGTATCTTCTTCCTCTCACTTCCTGAAGCAGATGTTGGAATGGCACTCTTGAGGACACAGATGTACTTGAGTCTCACAAAGGGAGAACTCTCATATGAAAGTCACAGGTTAAACAAGCAAACAAACCGAAAAGCCTAAAGCAAAATCAAACGCTCGTCATAAAATAAGCTGACAAATGTTCATTGGGTACAGAGCTTTATCAGTTTTCATTGTTCAAATGGTAATACTCAGGTTATAAAATACCTTTGAGGAAGATAAACATGTGTCTAAAGTTTCTATGAATAAGGAAATTGGAAGCTCAAGTGATTGGCTGTTATAGCAAACTGTTTTTACTTTCTTTTTCTGTGAAATATTTACTTATATTGCTTGCCCATATTGAGTTGTTGTCTTCTTTTTATTGATTTTTAGAGTTCTTCATAAATGTATATGCTAGAGAAATTAAGTTTCCAATATCTCTAATAAAGATACTAGGCACTACTTAACATCAGAAATACTTCGATTTTCTTAATACAGTTATTTATAAACGATTGTAAATGACAAGGCAAATATAAAACCAACAGATTGTACTGAAATGCTTCACAGAGGAAAGAAAGGTCAGAACACATTACTGTAGGTCTATGACAAAAACAGTATTATTCTCTGTTTTGTTAGGTACTCCAAGAAGGGTGTGGGAGAAGCAGGATACTAGAAGATACACATGTATAAAAAGGTATACAAAAGCTAACAGGCTGTGAAATGTAGGAGCCAAAAAGTCTGTAAACTACACTGTGCTATTATCATACTATGATTTTCTAATCATCGCCTGACACTCCACAATTACATATACAGACGCACACAGTTGCTCAGTCTCTGCCACCAACTTCTCCCCTCCCAACCATCCTACAAACTGCCACCACACTACTTATTCCTCTGACAGTGTCACTCTCTTCTTCAGAACTTTCAAAAGCTAACCACTACCTAACAATAACAAAAGTCTTTAGCTGGTATTCAGGGACTTCCATGATGAAATCCCAATCTATTTCTCTATTTTAGCCCAATTTCCTGCTGCTCCTTTACATGCACCAATTATGCAGGCCCACTCATCTTCTCTAACATGTGCATCTGAATAACTTGGTTACTGTTAAGGTAAGGAGTCATTATTCCAAGGTGGGTTAATTGCCAAGATATTTTAATCTCCATTTCAGAGAAAATAAAAAGGAGGCTTACATAGCTAGTCAGTATCAGGGTCCAGTTTCAAATCCAAATCTGCCTGATTTATTCAATGTCCATCTACTATAAGCAAACAATCTTAAAGAGGTTTCACACACATTTTGAAGACATTTTACTTATATTAATTGTTTGTTAACCCTGTGAGGTAGGTACTACAATACAAATTTTTAAATTGATGCTCAGAGGGATTGAGTAACCTAGTTTTAATAGCACACAGCAAGTAAATGGGGACTCAGAACTGAAATATAAGAATTCCGATTATTTCTCTTTCTACCATACCTTTTATCTTTAAGTGAAAATGTTTAAGATTAGATATGGAACAAACTTCTTGAATTTACAGATGGAATACTTAAGAGATCCAATTTAGCTTTTTATCCTTTAAAAATAGGTAATGTGAATAACAAATACTTTCTAGGGACAGGGAGGGCTCTTTGAGAGAAATGATACAAATATGAATAAAGTCTACTAAAAAAAAATCAGCCTTGCTTTTGATATTTTAATAAATTTTACCTATATTGCTTTTCGAATATGGCTCTATGGTTCTCAAAAAACTGGCGAATAGCAGTAAATTGAGAAGAATGTTTTACACAGCAGCATATCTTAAAACTAACTTAATTATTAACTAATTAAAAAATAATTTTATTATAAACACTAAAGATTTTTACAATTTTAATTAGGTAGATCTGATTACTCAGTTGGAGAATTAGAGGCAAATTCTAAATATGATGCTAACAATATACTGTTTTGTGGAAATATCTAATTACAGAACAGTATATTTGGTACGGTTGCACTTATATAAAACTTAGCAACTTTTTTACTGATATATATGTTTGGAGACTTTTTCAAAAAATCACATTTAAAAGTAAAAACATTTAATAGTGGTTATTTTCAGGTTTGGGATTATGAGGCAACGCATTTTCTACTTTAAATGCATCTGTATTCTTTTCTTTTCAACAAACATTTTATTTGTATAATGAAAACACATTTCAAAACATTATATTAGGGTCATAGTTCTTATCTCACACATGTGCAGGATGCCGTCCTAGCTGTCATAAAAAATTACTCTAAAGACACTGTCTGCCTTTAAGGAATTTAAATTGAAAAGACAACAAAGACAAGATGAACAGACTGGGCATATTTTCCAAAGCACAAATAGGTTTGTTTGCCTGATTTTTCTGGATGATGGAGTGCTAGAAACTCACCAACTGCAGTTGTGGCTTCCGATTTGTATAGAACTTATTATGCCTAACAAATATTGACCAGTGATGGTTATTTAGGTTTCTTTTAACCTGAGGAAGTAGAAATAGCACTACTTTAAAATGGGCTGATTTTTAAAAATGAATGTAATAAAACTTGATAATGAACAAGCACTGTTAAAAGCAAAGCATTCATCTTAGTGCTATAAATGCTCAAATGGGTTCTCAAAATTCCTTTGTGGAACTGTTCTTAGAGCTAGTTCATGAATAATCAGTTTTGTTATTTTATGAACATTTCTCAAATTTGTCCAAAACTGTTTAAGAAGCACCTTAGCCATGATGCTGGGTGCATTTATGAATAGATCTCATTTAATCCTCAAAACAACCACATAAAGTAGATATGTATTATCATCTTTTTTTCCCCTAGATTAGAAACAGGCTCATTACTTGTTTGGGAACAGAGTTACTAAGTGGGAAATCAAGACATGAAGCACTGGTTTCCTTAATTTATGTGTAATATTTGGAAACAGCACTGGGTGTGAAGTGAAGATCTAAGGAGGTGTAACAGGATTACGGATATCAAAGCCCAGTCTTCCAAAGGGCTGCTGGGAAAGGAACAATCCTTGCCATGGCACATAAACCCTGGCACTGGGATTTTTATTGCTGTTGATTTTCAGTTACTACAAATGTCTAATCATTCTCTAGCGTACTTTTTGTTGTGAAGAGAACTCAGGGACAGCAGAACTGAGAGGTGGGGAGGCTCTAAGGAGAAAAAGAAACTTCTTTAAGGAAGTCCCAGGGAATCATGGTGTGGCCAGTGGTAACTCTTCTGCACATAATTAAGGAAGCTAACCACTGGCTCTCACTTATCTAAAGATAAAATATAAGCTTCATTCAACAAATATTTTTAAATGCCAGGTAATGCCAGGGCATCACAGTCCCCTCCATGCTCCTGTTGATGTTCCCAGCCTCATCATACCATGCAATCCAACTCTCTGTCTTGCACTTTTTTGCTCTCTGTCTTAATTTTTTTGGTTTTAATTCCCTCAATTGTAATCTTCTGGACTTTGCTTTTGATCTTCCTTCTGTTTAGAATTCTGTTATTTGCCTAAGTTTCATTTATCTTCTAAGATTCAGGTCAGAGATACCTCCTCAAGAAATCTCCCTGAATTCTAAGGCAGATGAAGAACCTTTCCTCTTTGCTTCTATAGCATGTTACACTATATGGATCTATTTATATTGTCTTATCTTCCCTACTAGACTGTGGACATGTCAAGGGCAGGAAACCTCTACATCCTAGGTCCTTAATAGGCATATGATACATATTCATGGCCTTCAACTCAATGAACATCCCTAATAGTTAAGGGCAAGGGAGAAGATCGTAAAACTGATCAACCCACTGTCAGAAGTCGAAACTATGTCACAATATACTTAAACACAAGAACTTAGAATACCTGTTTCACTGAAGTTGGAGCTCTGCTTTGAACAGTATTGTAAATTCCTCATGAAAAAGGCACAAAAAACTATGAGTACTCTCACCAAGTGCTCTCAAATGAAATCAGTCTGAAGCAGTTTTCATTAAGATGGATTGAATGTGGCATCGTGAGAAACACTTTATCAAATGTAGTGTTTTACTTAGTGATTAACTATATACCAGTTGATGAAGCTCCCCAAATCCTTTGTAATCCCACCACTCCAATAAACATTTAATGAGTATATAAGTTCAAAAAGCCTAGCAGAGGATTTAAACCTTCAATCTTGTTTTTATTTACTCTTGGAACTCAATTTCTCACTTCAAGTGAAGAATGCTGGTGCTCAAGGCTCATCTGTTGCCCTGGTAAAATTAATGTGCCTTCCACAGTTTAAATTAAACATGCAATGTTTAAGACGAAAGAAATTTAGTAACAATGGCAGAGTATCGGTCATTCTTGCCTTAAAATATTTGAACATCAGCAAACTGTTTTCTTCAAAATGATTCATTCAGAAGTTTTAAAAAAAATATTGAAAACGATTTGTTTTCACTCTCAAATGTACAGTCTGAAAAGGAGAGATGAAGTTTGAGGATTGAATCCTGTAGTATAGCAGTTAGCACTGAAAAGCTTCTGGAAGTAAGGTGGTATAGTGTAAAACACACTTACATGTGTTGGAACACCTGCACTCTCATTTGGCCTCCACTACTTACCCTTGATTTGTCTTTGGTTAAGTCATGTAGCTTTTCTGAGCTTCCTCATCTCTACAATGAGAATATTGATATTATATATCCCCATCTCACCGGTTTGTTGTGGGGTTCAAATGAGATATGCATAGGAAGGAGCTTCATAAACCACAGAGCACAATATAAATCTAAAGTAGCAGTGCTATTTCTATACTTTCTATACAATCCTCTCTAATTTTGAAAGGAGATGTATATAATTTGGTTGGTGACTATAATAAATGCCCCTGCTTAGATCTAATTTTGAATAATTTACCCACTCTGTGGATGAATTTTACTTAAGTTTAGGGCAATGTAATAAATGATACATAAACTGTTGTTGATCTTTAACTTGGAAAAGAGAAAAAAGGAAAGAAAAAAGCCCTGGACAAGGGGAAAAAGATAAAGACAGTTTAGGAGTCCAAAGAGGTCAGTGGATTTGGGTATCAATCTAATATGAAACAAAACACATGAGCCAATGATTTCCAGTTGTTAAAATACCAATACACTCATCAAAAGCAAACAATCAATTGTTTCATTAGAAATACCCAGAAGTTAATAAGAAAGAGTTTACGCTCCTCTGGGAATCATCAGTCTGAATAAATCCAAATGCCAATTTACTATACAAAGACACTCAATAAAAAGTTCTTTCGTCTATTATATACTGTATATTTAAATAATGTATCGTCACAAAGTTATAATGTTTATAGTAGCTTTTTAAATGTAATTTAAAAGATGTCTATGCTTATTTGGGAGCTATATTTAGGTTATAAAAGGCCCTCACATTTTCTGGTTACTTCAACTGCTTAGCAATCTTACTGGAAAAACAGAGACAAATTAACCCCAAATACATTCTTATCCAGGAATGAACTGAAAAATAGATTATTTTAAAGCTATAATTACTCTTTCAAACATATTTATGTTCAACAATAAGTGATTGTTTAAATATAATAACATTGCTGTACAATGAGAGACTTAATAACCATTAGAAATCCTGTTATAATAAAGTATTCAGCATTACTTACAAAGCATTCTTGCAACAACAACAACAACAACAACAACAAAAAATTGACCTGAATCTAACAAAGCTTTTAGACTTAATAGCCATTTCTCAGGAAATACAGAGATAGAGGAACAAGTTAAATCATATCACAAGGAAACAATCACACAAATCCAGAATCTGGAACAATCTGTAAGTCATCCAGCATGATTTCTTCACAAAGCAAATGTCATAAAAAGGGGTGGGTGGGGGTAAAAAGCAGGTGTCTGCTTAAAAGGGTTTAAGAAATCTAACAACCAAATGTAATTTGTGATCCTTGAGTGGATCACGATTTCCAAAAAAAGAGTCAACTGGTGAACTTTGAATATGCACTGGATACTAGATGACATTAGGAAATTATTGTTAGTATGTTACATGTGACAGTGGTATTGTGATTCTGTAGGGGAATGTCATTATTTTTGGAAAGTGCATGCAGATGTTTTTAGGGGTAAAATATGATGTCTGTGATTCACTTTGAAATGGCTTAGCAAAAAATAATGAATATATAAGAGTATCCTAAGTGTTTTATGTAGTTTAATAATTTCAAAAGTTTAATTGCTAAAGCCCCATTAAAACTTCGGGATGCCCTGTATATAGAAGAAGCAAATATGGCAAAATTTTAGTAATTGTTAAATCTAGGTATAGGGGATTTAAGTGTTTATTGTACTACTCCTTTACTTTTTCTGTATTAAAAATTGTTTTAATAAAAGTTAAAATATTATAAAATATAATTAAGTAAATGATTATATAATATTAAAAGGTGAAGATAAGCTGTTTTAACAGGATTATAACATGATCAATTTTATATTAAATATGCATGTGTGCTCAATGGAATAAATAATAAATATATGGAAAGAACATATAATCTGTGTTAGAATATATTTTTTTAGCTTTTCAGTATCTTCCATAAACCTGTACTTATGGAAACTATAAACCTGTATTACCATAAATATATATTTCGTCAAAAATAAAATCCATTTAATATAGATTTAATAGTTAAAAAATAGATGTTTAAAATTGCCTTTACAATGGGCTATTCCACTATTCTTAGGGTAGAGAACAGTTTATGTTTCTTAATCTACTTCATTGAACTGTCAGTGATAGATCTAAGCTTGATCGCTAATTATTGTCTTGGAATTAAATTTTTAAAAACTGTTTAAAATGAATTTTTCTTTAGGTCAGAGTTTAACGTAAGTAGAAACTAGAAATTTCAGAGGCATCCTTGCACTCTATTCTCAAAATTCTTTGTCCTCTTTAATTCCAATAGCTTTCCCTCTAACTCCATCTACACCTTATTCCTTCCTTCCTCTCTCTTTCTTCCTTCATTCATTAAACATACAGAGTATTTACTATGTGTAGGGATGTAAGGTACACCGTCACTGCCAAAAAGAAAATCAAATCTCTTGAGAAGACATATATATAAAAGAGAGAGAATGGATAATTAAAAGCAATGTGTTATCATTGCAAAGTACTAAAGGGTGGGTGTGGAAGAGTAGGAGTCAACCAGGTAAAGAGCACGATGAAAGGCATTCCTGACAGTGGGGCAGCATGAAAAAAGAGTAAGATTATGGGGAAGTACAAACGGTACACTACTGCTAGATTTATTAAGTGTAAGGCAGGAAATGGGAAGAGCTGAAGTTGTACAGATAGGCAGGAGCCAGATAACTGGGGTCTCGACTACAGTGTCAACATATAAATAGAGCAACCACACAGAATCTTCGTGCTCAAAATGTTAACTTCTGATTTCTTATTACATACTTGGATCTACTTGATTTCAAGATCACAAGACCCCTTTCTATATTTAAGGAAAAATCTTTTTGTTGTCTAAAATGACCCTTAGGAAAAAATACTACAGTTGTAAGATATATACTATTAGATGGAATAATCATTTGGGGAAAAGACTGAAGGACAAATCATTTAGCAAGAAACTGTCAATCACATAACTGAAAAGAATACGAACACGTAGCCTGGTCCCTTCTAAGCATGTCCACCCCTTTCTCCCCCTAAAAAAAAAAAAACCCGTTTCAGAGCTTGACAAAGACTTCTGCAAAAGCCAGCAGTACCCTATCATACTACTGCCCCTCTGAAATGGGCATCTTGGTGATGATTAGGTTGGTAGATGAACCAGAAACAAAATCAAGTCTTCAATCTGAAAAAAACAGAAAACATCAAGCATTGCCTCAGGCCTGGTGGTAAACCTACGGGATATACTTTTTAATCAGAAAAGGTAAGATTCCACTTACATCTCGGGCTTTCACATAGAAGGCCTCTTGAAAAGCTGCTTCTAATGAGCCAATAAAAAATACAGGATGGCAGTCACCATATCTATAGGAAAAATTGTGTCTATTAATTAAAATACATTTCAAATTTACTTCAAATTTCACAAGTCTAACCAATGAGTTTTAAGTAAATGTTGGGGCTAATGTCTCTTAAGTATAGACAAAACATTAAAACATTTCTTTAAAGGCTTAGGAATGGGCTTCATTACTTTTTTGAACTCTTCTTGGCCTATACCGACATATCAGAAGACTGGAATTTTAAGTACATCTAGCAAATGGACTTAATGAGTGCTATGAAACCATGCCATTTACAAGTAGCAATTCCTGGTTACCCACTTCCCTAAGATTTTCCTAGTTACAATAGCCTTAACTTTCCATTTTAGTTCATTTATTCTGTAACACAGAGGGAAAAAAATGGTTCCTTGCTAAGTTTCCAAATTACATTACATCAGAAAATAGAACTAAAGAGAAATACTGTTTACATGAAAATTTACGTTTAAATATTTAAATCTTTTTAAACACCTCTAGGCGAATCTCAAATGCATAGAAAATTTTATATTACACTATTAAAAGAAGAAATGCTAAATGATTCCAAAACAAAAATTAAAAGAAAAAATTCACTTATATCTAAAATTTTTAAATTATTTTTTTATTCAATATTACTTTTAAAAGATTTTGTTTGTCCTAGGATATACTAAAACTTAGTATCCTATAACCTAGTCCTTTTGGAAATATAGTCAAGATATTAAATTAGTAATCCATTTATTATGCTTCTATAAAGATATAGAGATAAGATAAATACATCTCTGAAGCGGCATAGTTTACTAGTTATCTGATTTGAATATACTGTATTCACTATTAGGACTATATATATTGATAAATGTATCCTTTGAATACTTTAAGGAGAAACTGAAAACAATCTCTGATTAAAGTTGCTTCAGAAAAATCACAGTAGCATTAAAAGAACATCAATTTTATATAGTTAATGTCCTAACCCTACCTTGAAGAAAACTCTGCTGTAAATTGTAATAAGGCATCTCCTTCATTTTCTGCGTTTTCTGGCACTAAAAAACAAACAAAAGAAAAAACAAAAACAAAAAACCAAAACAAATAGACACAAAAAACAAACCACATAACATCTAATCCCACATATAAGAAATATATTTAATCAATAAAGAAGAATTAAATTTTAGTTTCTGTGATACATCTGAGGAGACATTTTAACTCGACATACATTAGAAGATTTCATCAAACCTTAAAAAAGAACCTCAAAAAAATTTCAAGCTCATAAATTTCTGAAAACCAACTGATACAATCCTGCTAGGTGTTGAAAATATGTGCCAGTCATCAATTATGCTTGAAATGACATCTTGTGATTGAATTATATAAAAAGGTTCTCAAATTATTCTAAAGACCTTATTAATCAGGAAAATAGTCATTTTATGTAAATATTGCATCTATTTCTGCCCATGAATGTCCCCTAATTTCACAGAGTAAATGAGCCATTTATGGGCTTATTTTAATAGTCATTTTGTATATAGCACCACTTATGATCCTATACTATGCATCTTGTCAGGTGCAAGTGAGGGAGATGGCACATTTAGTTTACTTCTTTCCTTCCAAAGATGGGTACCAGTGAATGGAAAAGTAATATAACTACTGATAAAACTGATATCTCCAATAAGATGTGTGGTGACAAGTACAGTCACAAAAAGTACAGCTATTTTGTTTATCAATTTCTGGGTTTAAAGTAAAGAGATAAACTCACAACTAATTATACATGTGAAACAAAAGTTACATTCCCTTGAGTTTTTAATGAATTTTACTAAAGTATTGGGAATGGTTGGGCTTAAGATCAAAATTCAAGAGGCTCTAGTTCTTATGAATAATGTCTACCTCTATATTTTCTCTCTCCAAACCTGAAAGTCAGTAAGAGATTTTTAAGTTCATTGTTCCTCATAAGTTTCTGCACTAGGAGGGAGAATTACAATGCTGGACCCAAAGAGCTATTAATACTCACTCATTGGAGATTTTCTCAAGGCAGATGACGCCATGCCGAATACTTCTCCATCATCCACCCCAAATTCGGAAGCATCTTCAAAGTCATCTCCATCACTATCACTAACCATATGAACATCGGTGCTTTGCTATTTAAGGAAAGTCCTATGATTAGTTTCATACTAACTTTAGGAAATCAAATTCCAAAATATAAATTATGTAATTACAATAGGACATTAGCATTATAAAAGTTTTATTAAATAAGAAGTTATTTGCTAGAGTGAAGCTTAATATTTCTCATTTTAATGCTTACATATAATTTCTAATCTTGCTGTGATACCCCTAGACTAAAGGCTGGAGCCTGAGTGAAAAAGAAGAATGCTTACAAACTCAATGAAGACTGGGATTTTTATCTGTTTGACCCCCAGCCTATGGTATACAATTAGGTGCTCAATAAATATTCGTTCAATAAATGAAGAAACGGGTACAATCTAAGAGGTCAGAGATAAATAAGCTATACGAGTCTTTCAAAAAGCTCATGGTAATCTAAACTTTTGGGCAGAAGTAATGGTAGCATTTAAAAATTTGCCTCTTCCCTACTGCAATGGTTCTCAAATTTCTCATTAGTGAAATATGGTACACTATCCCCATGTGTTATTGGAAGATAACATGAAATACACTATATACGAAAGCTCTTTGTAAACTGAAGGCCATTAAATATGAGATGTAATAATGATGCTTCAATTCAATAAACATTTACTGAGAATTTACTACATGCTGGGCACTAATAAATATGCTCCGTTTATTTTGTTTTCAGCAACGTCCGTTGAGATATAAGGTAGTACAATGAAAAACATCAGTTTCAAAATATGAACTTGGCTCCTGATCTCTAAGTTAGAATGGGATTTCAAAAATACTGAGATTTCAAACATTTGAACTGAGTTGTGAATACTGACAAATATTAATGTCTTGGATAAGAAGGGGGTCCCAGCAAGGTATCTGGCTAAGTGCCTATCTGTACCATGTTTAATAAATAAAGTCTACAAAGACCATTTAATAAATGAAATTTCTATCTTTCAAAATATGGTGCTATGTACCCAAATTATGAAAATGCATTAAAAGAAACTCAGAATCAAAGACTCATGAAACTTGGCTAGAGGGGATGTTAGAGTTCAGTCAGTCATAGAATCATAGATTTTAAAGCTGGAAGGGATTTTAAAGATCTCTCACTAACGGTTTTCAAATTTCTTTTCACAGAGTTACCTCCCTCCCCTAGCCCCAGGCAAAATATTATGTAAAATTATAGTGAATACATTAGATAAAAGTAAGGCCACTCTGGCTGATGCAGGGAGAGGAAAACAAAGAGCCTAATGCTCCTGGCCTTAGCCTTTTCTTCTTCACATCCCTTTCATAGCTGGGGTACCTCTGAAGGCTCTCAGGACACTACGGAACATTTTTTTTTTAAATTTTTTATTTATTTATTTATTTTTATTTTATTTATGGCTGTGTTGGGTCTCCGTTTCTGTGCGAGGGCTTTCTCTAGTTGCGGCAAGCGGGGGCCACTCTTCATCGCGGTGCGCGGGCCTCTCACTATCGCGGCCTCTCTTGTTGCGGAGCACAAGCTCCAGACGCGCAGGCTCAGCAACTGTGGTTCACGGGCCTAGTCGCTCTGCGGCATGTGGGATCTTCCCAGACCAGGGCTCGAACCCGTGTCCCCTGCATTGGCAGGCAGATTCTCAACCACTGCGCCACCAGGGAAGCCCCCAGAACAATTTTTAAAACTACTAATCTAGTGAGTCTAACAGCTCCAAATAAGGAAGGCAAGATATTTACTCCATATGACTCAGCAGGCTTAGCATTTCCTCCTTGGGCATAACCAAGCATTAATGCCCATAATTGTTAACATTTTCCCTCTTACCTTAAAGACAGTTTACCCAATGGTTTGAATAGAGAAGGAAATGTACATATACTTACTGGATGAATAAGAATGGTTCTTGCCCTAAGCATCTACCTGCTATTCTGACTATACCACTATTTCTCACAGAAGCCTTGGTTCTACTTGTACTCCTAATGCTACTTTAGTGTTTTGCTTTGTAGAGCCAAGACCGCCTCTTGATTTCAGCAATTTAACAGCATAAAAATTCAAAACCCTTTCTCATTTCAAAACAGTGAAGGAGCTTCCCCTTCAAAATAACACATTTACTAGGACTGTAACTGTACTTGAATTCCATCTGTTTCAGGTAGGCAAATATCTGGAGCATGAACTTCCCTTGAATTCTTAAATGTGTAAAGGCTCAGGATCTAAAAGGCACACTACACATTCCTTTAGGGTACTTAGCCAGGTTTGCAGGCAAGTGGAAAGAAACAAAAGTCCAGTATGACAAACTTTCTCACATCTTCTGTCAGCTAGGCTATCATCTCAGCCTTCACTTCGTCTTGCCTAGTACTCACCCTCCCTTAAAGAGGCGTTAGGTTAAGAAGGAGGTTTGGAGGACACAGGGATGAAAAAGAAAGGAACTGTTCTATATATCATCTTTTTTTTCTTACTGCTTTCACCTTACTCCCCCACATCTATCCTCTTTCTTCTAATCCAGCTTTCAGTCAAATAATAGCCCCTTTCCATAATAAGAGGACTAGGACAGTGATTTTAATTTTGTGCCTATGCAACACATTATTTTGTCTTCACAAAGTACAGAATTCCCAACTCTCTTAAGATCCCAGAAAACAAAATCCTACAACAACAACATCTTCAAAGGGAGGTATCTAAAAAGCCGATTTTGTTGAAAAAAGTATATTTTGAATATGAATTATTGAAGTATCTGCAAGAATGAGCTACTTAATTATGTATAAGGAACTCCCAATCTCTTTCTTATCAGCCATCTAACAGGTTAGGAAAATCTTTTTCTAAAAAATGAGATAAACAATCTTTTTTCATTAATGTTTGCTGATGAGAATAGATAATCTCTTGGTTCAGTCATGGTTGCTCTAAAATTCTTTGAAACCAGAGAAGCTATTTATTCAAAATTTTTTAAAAAGGTAAAAAAAATTAGTGATTCTATTTTGGCTCTTTAATGCATTCATTTATTCCCTTTATCATTTACCATACATTCATAAACCCTACTAAATGCTACATTGCCTGGACTTGAGTGAAAGATATACAGTGTATGTTCTCTCAAGGAATACAATATAATATATATATAGATAATTATAATACCTAACAATAAGTGTTATGATAGGTAAGTTCAGAGGAGAGTACCTAAATTATTGGGAGTGGGAGGAATCAGGGCAAACTTCTTAGAAAAGATGATCACCGAACTGCTTGAGACAAAAATTTAGAACTCATACATGAATAAGACAAGCTTATAATTGAAGCTGATATTTCTTTCACCAACTACTTACTATGTCAAAGAACCAGGTTAAAAGCTTGGGATACAGAGAGAAAACATGGTTCCAAATTTCAAGAAATTCCCATTTTAAAGGAAGCTATATTTAGTTGCAAATATGTCTTTTCCAGTGTGTTAAGAGATACAATAAAAGTATAAGCAAAGTCTATTGGAGAATAAAGGAAAGAGTGATTAGTTACTTTAGAAGACTGTGCAAGGCCTGATGCAAGTGCTAATATTTAACCCATATCTTTAAAAAAGATATCAATGTTGTGGAGTGTATGTAATGGAAGATTGGTGGGGAGGGAGTTGTACTCTAGGCAGAGAAAAAACACAAGCAAGAAACTGGATATTTAAAAAATCAATAAAGAATTCCAAAAAACAAACTGAATCATCAGCTCTATGTATGGAAGAGGAATGTGGACTGGCTATAAGGCCAGAAAGTTTTCATGAAACTAGATTGTAGTAGTCCTTAAATTGGTACACTAAGGTATTTGGACTTTACTCTGATGGCAATAGGGAAATCACTAAAGGTTTTTAGGCGGAGGACTGTTCAAGGGAACAATTGTGATGGGTGTGTGTGTGTGTGTGTGTGTGTATATCTGCGTGTGCACGTGCATGCACGCGCGTGTGTTTGCGGTGGTTTGGCAGCATATGGCAGATTAGACTTGAAGACATGAGAAGGGATACTTATTTCAATGTTCCAAGCGAAAGGATTTGAGAGCCTATACTTTAGTAGTAGTGGGAATTCAATGAAGGGGACAGACTTAAAATATACTTCAGTAGAACTAATAGGAATTGTTGACCAATTAGATTTGAGGATGAAAAAAATGAAAGAGGCATATGAAACAAAAATTTCTAGTTTGGGTGACTGAGTGGTAGGGAAGGTCAGGTTTGGTGAGGAAGAATATTGAGGCCAGTTCTCAGATAGAATACATTTGAGGAAGCTGTAGGGCATCCAGGTAAAAACATCTAGTAGGCAACTGGAAAAAAAAAACTCTTTTTAGGAGCTCAAGGAAGAGATCCAGAAAAGATTTAGATTTTGAAATAATCAGCAGATAAATAATAGTAGAGGCTACAGAAATGAATAAGATCATTCAGTTAAAAAATAAAGGAAGAACAGTGATAAGGATAAAAGTTAACAGAATATATATTTCAACTGGTGAAGAAAAAGAAACAGTAAAAGAGATGGAAAGATAACTGTCAAAGATTAGAAAGGCAATTAAGAGAAAGAATCTGAGAAGTAAGGTGTGAGAAAATCTCAGTGGAGACAAGCAATGTAAACAGATTCAGCAGGATGAGAATTAAGAAAGAGACAGTTATGGCACTGTGACAAAAAAAAACAAACAAACACAACACAACAAAGAAACCTGGATTTATAATCAAAAGACCTAGTGTTGAATACTTTGCCATTTTCTGTATGACTTTGGGCAAGCATCATTGCATCACCACTGTAGAAGGTGACTTATATTGACCCACAGAGTTGGCTGTGAAAGTGAAAAAAGGTGGCATAGCATGGTATTTTATAAAAACTGTTTTTTCCTGTCCCATACTTCTTTTTACTGAAGTATAGCTGATGTACAATATTATATGTTACAGGTGTACAACATAGTGGTTCACAACTTTTAAAGGTTATATTCTATTTATAGTTATTATAAAATATTGCCTATATTCCCTGTGTTGTATAATATATCCTTGTAGCTTATTTTATACATAGCAGTTTGTACCTCTTAATCCCCTACCTCTGTCTTGGCCCTCCCTTCCCCCTCCCCACTGGTAACCCCTAGCTTGTTCTCCATATCTGTGAGTCTGCTTCTTTTTTGCTATATTCACTAGTTTGTTGTATTTTTTAGATTCCACACATAAGTGATATCATATAGTATTTGTCTTTCTCTGTCTTATTCCATTTAGCATAATACCTTCCAAGGCTATCCATGCTACTGCAAATGGTAAAATTTCATTCCTTTTTATGGCTGAGTAGTATTCCATTGTGTGTGTGTGTGTGTGTGTGTGTGTGTGTGTGTGCGAGCGCGCGCGTGTGTGTGTGTATACACATACACACACACACCAGGGCCCCTGGGCTGGAGAGCTCATCGTGGGGCTCAGAACTTACTCCTATGGGAGAACCTCTGCAATGTAATTATTCTCCAGTTTGTGAGTCGCCCACCTGGGACTATGGGACTTGACTATATCATGAGTCTGCCCCTCCTACCCATCTCATTGTAGTTTCTTCTTTATGTCTTTAGTTGGAGGAGATCTTTTCTGGTAGGTTCCAGTCTTCTTCATCGATGGTTATTCTGCAAATAGTTGTGATTCTGTTGTGCTTGTGAGAGGAGGTGAGCTCAGGGTCTTTCTACTCCGCCATCTTAGCCGATCTCCCAAAAACTATTATCTGCCACTAATAGTTAAATTCAATTTTAGTCACTCCGTAGAAAGAAGCCACGTTGTAGTGAGTTAAGTAAATAGACAATGAAGAAATAGAGTCAGCCAGTACAGATTACTCTAAGAAGCTTGGCTGTGAAAAAAAGAACAGATGAGCTAACGCTTGAAGGGGAGCTAAGTTTGAAGGAATATATATATATTTTTAGGATGAGAAGATCTGAACATATTCTTAAGATGAAGAGAAGGAACCAATAGAGAGGGAGAGGATAAAAATGCAAGAGAGAGCCCTTACCCCTCCCATGTTGTGGGAGAGGCTAGTGGGGGTAGGATCAAGATAATGCGCAGAACATAAACTCTAATAGCAAACACCTCAACTAACAAATTAGGGTAAAAAATTTGATGCTGACATAAAAGTATCCTAATTTGAACAGTCAAAAAGGAAAGGATCATAAAAATCTTGATATATCAGATCAGTTGGGACAGTTTCAAAGAATAGCAGGTCCCTCTATGACTGGAATAAACAGTTTTTGTCTTGGGTTGACAATGAGCATTAATAAGGGTGAGGAGATGGGTTTTGGGGGAGACATGGTAAGTTCAGTTTTATACAGAGCGAATTATCCTTATCTCCTCCCTCTTTCTTCTCCCACAGATCCTATCAGTCACCAATCCTACTGATTTTCCCTCCAAAATATATCCTGAATCCATTTCCTTCTCTCTTTTCTTAACTAGTGATGTTCTAGTTGAAGGTCTCATTATCTTCTGCCTGTACTAGCACAATAGATTCATATCTGATTTCTCTGTCTCCAGTCTTGCTTCCTTTACATCTAGCCTCTGCATAGCAAAGTGCTTTTCTCTAAAATGTCCATTATGGAAAATAAAAAAATCATTCCCCACTTAAAAGCCTTCTGTGCCTGCCCAGAGTTCAAGTTCCCAACTTGACATATAAGACCTATTCACCATTGTCTCATCTTTTATCTTTCTTTGTCTCGCACTTTATTTTTTATTTTTTTTTTACAAAGTTCTTTTTTTTTTTTAAAGTTTTTATTGAATTTGTTGCAATATTGCTTCTGTTTTTTTTTTAATGTTTTGGTTTTTTGGCCCAAGGCATGTGGGATCTTAACTCCCTGACCAGGGACTGAACCTGCACCCCCTGCATTGGAAGGCGAAGTCTTAACCACTGGATCGCCAGGGAAGTCCCCTCCCACTTTATTTTGCATGAACAAACTGCACTCATGTCACCCCATATACTACATTATATCATGCTATTTCCTCTGAATGGAATACTATTTCCATGTTTCTTCATTTGTCTGACTGTGACTCATTCTTTTAATTCGATTTGGATGTCAACTGCTGTAGTTCCCTCCTCCCCCAGCTCCTTCTTCTTTTTAAAAAATATTCATTCACAGATATTTATTCTGTGGCTGGTATGTACCAGACACTTTATTTTATTTTGCTTTTTATAAATTTATTTCATTTATTTTATTTTTGGCTACATTGGGTCTTCATTGCTGCATGCGGACTTTCTCTAGTCGTGGCGAGCGGGGGCTACTCTTCGTTGCGGTGCATGGGCTTCTCATTGTGGTGGCTTCTCTTGTTGTAGAGCATGGGCTCTAGGCATGTGGGCTTCAGTAGTTGTGGCTCGCAGGCTCTAGAGCACAGGCTCAGTAGTTGTGGCGCACGGGTTTAGTTGCTCCATGGCATGTGGGATCTTCCCGGGCCAGGGCTTGAACCCGTGTCCCCTGCATTGGCAGGCGGATTCTTAAACACTGCGCCACCAGGGAAGCCCCTCAGGCACTTTACTAGGTGTTAGGGCTACAGAGGTAGATGAGGCAGACAAGCCTTTTGCCTAAAAACATTCTTGAAGGTTATAGCACCCTTCCCCCATACATGTGCTCCCCTAGTATCTTATGCTTATCTCACTTTTCTCATTAGTTATATAATATGAAATTTTCAGTTTATATTCATTTGACTAGCACATAGTTAAGTATTCAACAGACATCTCTGTAACCAAAAATATAAATCAATAGTTTTAACATTAACTATATTTTAAATTTCTTTTTTTGTTATTCTTGGAATACCCCTCCTGCTCCTCCACTATCTACTGAAGATTGGAAAACTCCTAAGGAACCTGGGTCCAGGGGGTCCCTATACTGTCCCACTCAAGCATCCATGATGAGGCGAGATAGGTACCTAGCTAGGTACCCAGAAATATGGGAAGGTCATTGAAAGGGGGCTCAGGAGCAAGGGGAGGATGGGAAGAAAAGAGAAAATATTAAATTATCATAAGGAAAATGTATTTGCAGGGCTAGAAGGAGGATGTAAGAAACAAAATTCCCCCAGTTAAAGAACACATAACTACAATGCATAAAATTCAAAACCTGAATTTAACTGCTGGTCTCAAGTATCTTCTTCCTAACTCAAGGCTGAAGACAGTCAATAGCAAAATGGTAATTATCTTGAAAAACACAAAGTCATATAAGAGGAGGGTTAAAACCAGAAGAAAGAAGCAGAACCACTGGGTGGAAGCTACAAGGTCACAGCTTCCAATTTAATATAAGGTTGATATCAACAGACAGAGATGCTCAACAATGGAACTGGTTGCCTCATGAGGACAGAACCCTGCCACTGGAGATAAAACACAGATACATTTTGAGTGAGCTCCTTTAGCACACAGACTGTGATCCTAATGTTTGGCATGTAGAAGACATTAAAAAAATGTTTAAATGAATGAGGGATGAATGGATGGGAGAGTGTAAATCAAATTAAAAAAATCCCTTCCAGTTTTATAATTCTATGACAACATAAAAACCAAGTCACAGCTTCTTTCCCATTTCTCACCAGTCCTCTGGAGGAAGTGGTATTTACAGTTAGCCAGGGAAGGAAAAATAATGGACTCATCCGAGATAATCAGATTTAAAGATATTCCCAAGGGTGGCTGTTTTAGTTTTGTAAAGCTCCCTAACCTTATTCTACCTTCTTCCATAATTAACCTAAAGTGTATTCCAGCCTGAAAAACGCTAGTCCTCAATATATGGCATTGACTTCTTTCCACTGAAGGGATTGCCCATATAACACATATAATGGTGAGGGTGAAAAAAGGAAATAAAATGAAGTGAAACAGTTAACTGTCATCTCTCAGAGCATAGAATAATTAAGAATTTTGGGTGGAGCTAGTTGGCTCCCTTTTAATGTTAGCAGATTTATCCATTAAATAGTTGACGCATAACGTACTTTAGTCATTAAAAATATACTCAAGCACTAGAAGGAAATATTTCAATAAATTATTTCTGGCAACTTCTGCCAAGCAATGAAACCCTATCATTTTTCCTTTCATGAGGAATTAGTGAGATAAAGTGCTGGAAAAAACGGTGTGGGCTCTTTAAAGGAAGTTAACATTTTTAGAGTCTCAAGGAAACAGTACAGTAGTATTTGTAGTAGGGAGAAAACCTCCCTTCTTTGTGGATTTCCAAAAACCGAGTAGCAAACTATCATTTTCACAGGATGATCATAGACTAGAACTTCACTTATGCAGTCCTTTTTCTCTTTCACATATTTAAGCGATATAAGTACATATTCAGAGGATGGCTGCAGAAGTCCTGTGGCAGCTTCCATAATGAATGTCTAAAATATATAAGTTTAAGTAAATATTTTGCAACCATATTTTGCATAGAATGTTAAGTGGGAAAAAGTTTTACTGGACTAGCTCAAGCTTTTGAATACTTGGATCAGGTACTAGCCTAAAAAACACTGGTATAAATAAAGTTTTTTGTACTATTTATTTATGACCTCTGTTGCATGCACTTTTTAAGTCATGCTGATGATTTTTCCTAGTACAAAATAGCAGCTTAATAAATACTTCTAAAACAGATAAACTGTAATGTCCAGGCTCTCTTTCGCATTCCCTTATAACCAAAGTCATGGTCGGACACAGTGCTATTGTAGCCAAGGAAAAGATACTGTCTTTTAATATAGTTCAGACCCACAAAGACACATGCAGGCATATCACATACACAAACATGTTCAATCTCCTTGCCCCTCTTTGTTTTTACAGCACCCTGTATGCACTGCCATCACTGCATTTATTACATTATGTCATTATTATTGGTTTACTAATCTATCACCTTTGACTGAGCACCTTGGTATAGGTACATTGTTATTCATCTTTGTTACCTAGTATTGAGGACAATGCCTGGCTCATAGAAGGTGCTCCAACTCAATGAGTTAAAGGACCTTCAGGATGAATCCTAATAAATGTACTCAACTATATGGTCAGCAGCAAAGAAAATTCCTTTGTTAACCTGACAGTTCTAAGTAAAAATTATGTCAACCAATCCACCCAAATTCTGTCTGTTTGGAACATGAAACTTACAGAACAAGAAGGAGCACATTAGCAATAATCTTGCATGGAAAGTTTCTGCCTTTAAGAATTTACTGAGACTTTATTCACGCTACATTAACTTTATCTATTCACTGCTGTGGCAGATAAAAAAGAACAGGAAGTGGGCATGTGAGTGGAGGATAGGCCTTCTGTTCAATGAAAAGCAAGCAAACAGGCTTACCTCCTCGGATTGCTCCCGGGTCTGTGCAGGTGAAGATCTTCTTCCCACTGTAAGTCGATGGCACGGATAAGAGAGCCCTGATTCAGCAAGACACATCTGCAAAAAGTAGAATCCATCATTTGTAAACAAAATGAACTCATATTTCACGAAAAATTTTACTTTTCAGGTATTTTCTATTATTTCTGAAGCAAGATTAGAAAGTTCACTCTAGTAGCCTAGGCATTACATTCAAAGGAAGGCTTTGAAAATTTGTCCATATATGGATGTTACAACAGCAAGGCTATTTTTCAGTAGACAATAGACTGGAGCTCCAGGAAACTGTAACAAGCCTAAATAAAGCTAATCATATACACCTCCCCACCCCAGCATGTCTGTTACTTTTCTGATTAGTAGAATAACACCTCCATTTCCCAATTCCCAGGGCAGTACTTTATAAATCTATTTTGAAGGGTACTTGGAAGAGTGTTTGCAGAAGGCATTTAAAAAAAACAACACATTTCTATACATGGTAACAATGTCATTTATGCTCTAATCAATATTAATCCACAATTTCAGATCATTACAGCTGGTGAGTTTATAATATATGTAAAGCACCTAGCACAGTACCTGGCACACAGACATTGTTTTATTACCATTATGATCTAAAACACTAACCAAATTTAGCCAAAACAATGAAAGTAATATATATTTATTTCTACTGAATTTTATTTTGGGTCTGATATTAAATAACTATTTTGAGATTTAAATTAAATTTAGGAAAATATGAATGCATGTCACTTTTGTCTGCATAAAAGAATTAAAGCAATATTAATAGCCAAAAGACGGTATTTTTCTTTGGTGTTAGTAAAATGACACACATTTAATGTAATGATGATATACAGTGAAGTTCCTTTTATTATTATTAGAAATAAAATAGGGTATCCACTAGCACACTGAAAGCATTCATTGTAACTTTGGGGGAGGTGTGAATTAAGTTGATATATGCGGAAACGCAAATATCTGTAAATTCATAGGGACCAGACACAGTAGTGGGTCAGTCCTAACTACAATTCAAACGTGTTATAATTAGGCTAATTATCTGAAGACAAATACTGGAATGGAAAATGCAAATGTCACCTAAATATCCAGGTATTTTCAATCATGTGCGGTGTGTGCTGTCATATAGATTATACAGATAAAAATCATGTGTTTTTTTATTGTTACCTTTCCTTTAGTCTCAGAGGTTTTTGTTTGTTTGCTTTTGCACCTAGATATTTTGGCATTGTACTTTACAAATGCTAGAAGGCCTGATTAATAAAATAAATAAATAAAAGCAAAACTGCAATGACTGTCATTTCTATTCAATCATATCCATCAAAATTATTGTCACAATTAGCTCAATTTATTTCATTTCAGTACAAATAAAAGCAAAGCTAAGCTGGATAAGAAGCATAGGCAAAATTTCAAGACACGCTGCCTTCATTTTTTCATTTGAAAAAAGTTCTCCTCCCTCACTCTGAAATCCTCTGGTAATGAAATAGTAATGATGGTGAATGTCACTGACAATCAGAAGCAGTGTAGTGTAATGGAAAGAGAACTGGAAGAGCCAGAAAAACTCAATTTAAGTACCGCCTAGCTTTCTGATCTTGGAAAAGTCATTTCTCTGTTCTAAGCTAGAGTTCCCTCTTCTATTAATTGAGGTGAGTAATCCCTGCCCTAACTACCTCAATGGACTTTTGAAAGGGTTAAAAAGAATAAGATAAGAAAAGATGGCTTTGAAACTATACTGAAATAGGCAGAAGAGCTGTTACCACTCCAATGGTCATTATTTTTAGGACCTGGCGAAAAGGAATGGTGATTAACTTCCACTGTGACTACCTTTGCATACAGCCCAATCGTAAATTAAAAGAGGACATATTTTAGGAGGAGCTGGAGGAAGGTGCTCACTAAAAGTACATGGTACTACAAATGGGCTGTCTCTTTAATGGGCTTGTCTCCACAGTTATCAATATTAACCTTTCCCATAGCTACTAAAATTCCTGAAGATAAGAGGACAGTGGCCAGCACTTTCTCCTTAGTCTATAGCTGAACAAGTAGGCCTCACTCTACACTGAGGAAATTAAAGGGTCAAGAATTTCTATGTGCCCATCATTGATTAAATATAAGGCATAGTGTCTGTTTTAAGGGAACAGATATACCAGTCGGGGAGACAAGAGATACACATAGGAACAGAGACAGAAAAAGGAATACAAATGAGTCAAGCTGGGATTATATCACAGTCTCAGTAGAGCTGGGGACCCCTTGGAAGGGACAATAGTTACTTAGAGAGTGATTTCAAGAAGTTAGGGCTACAGTAAAGGTTTGCTGGGACTCATGACCAAAGCTGTAACAGATGTGAAGTCAGAAGGCGGATGTTCCAGGCTGGCTAAAGCACTCAACGACAATGGGCAAAATCGCTTAGAATTTCTGTACTTCAGTTTTCTTACTTAGAAAATGGTGTAATACAATTGATCTACTTCTCTCACAGAGTTGGTATGAAGATCCAATAAGATAATGTATGTGAAATCAAATGGTTATGTAACTGTAAATAACCAATATTATTATCATTGTAGTATTTATTTTGCAAGAAATTAGAAAAGAAATTTCTAGGTTTGTTTGACTAGAAATTTGCAGGTTTGTTTGACTTTATAGTTGAAAATTTACATTTAGATGTACATACATGATATTAGTTAATTAACCTCTATATAATGGTAATCTTTCAATCACAAGATTGCTTTAACCTACTTTCTCACCAACCTCTCCCAATCCTTAAGTATCCAGAAGATTATACCCCCAGGTGTGTGGCAAGTATGTAGAATTAAACAGTAAAGTAAAGGAATCTTGACTTTATCCTATATTGAATTTTTGAACCCATTTTGAATCTCTGCATCTGCCATGATGGGAAGTCAAAGAATTAAGTCTAATATAGCCAGAAAAAAACTGAATAAAGAGTTGAAATAGATTTTGAAATGAGTCACAGTCCTTCACTATACTAGGTTCAAGCAGTTTTTCCCTGGAAAGTAACACTGTGAGTTATACTCTTTCATTACCTACTTGAACTTGCATACTTAAACACATTGGTGGGGTGGAAAAATTTGTAAACTGGTAATCTCTAGGAACAGAAATACTCAATAAAGGCTTTCTATATAAAGAAGAATGATCCCCATTTGAGCGAATACCATAAATTTAAGCTTGAAATTATACTGGAAATAAACACAGGTCTTGGCTATGTAATGAATAAGAATACAGATAGTATTTGTAACTGAAAAGTGGAGAGGACAAAAAAAACCCTGTAACTCTAGCGTAACACTGTAGAAGGTTCTATGAGGGCAAGAACGGGGCCTGTCTAGTTCTCTCCTAAGCTTATCATTAAGAAAATTGTTAACAATTCCTACAGTTGAGTGAAAAAAGAAAAATATCTCTGAGATTAAAATAAATGGCTCTAATGCACATGGAAATCAGATATGAGTATTATGAAACCTAAAAAATATAAATTGTAGGAGAGACACAGAATCAAAGAAATTCCATAAGACACTTATATACCTAAAATACCAAAATATAAGATTAGGTCTTATCTAAAATTCTTTCTCCGAAAAGGTTGCCTTATATTTGTGTTTACAAAGGTTCTCATATTACAGAGTGCTCCCTCAAATACTTTAATTTTAACTACAATAGACTGTTTGGGAAAAACAAATTAGCTTGAAATAACCCTTCCCCTCTCCTGTCAATGATGCTTCAGGTGCTTACAGAGCTCATCTGTCAGAATTGGTTAATAAAGGAGACAAGGATATTTAACACCAATTTCACAATTATTCTTAGAGGTATAATCTCACAACTGCAAGTGTTGGAAGTCCTTATAAATAAGCCTTTAAAAGATATTTTGAATAATGTCTTGGGAAGATGATGAATATACACCTATAAGACAGATGAAACTAAACAAATAAAAAACAAAAAAGCCATAGCTGCCCTAATGATACATAATAGAGATAGTATTAGACTAGTACTTTCTCACAGGGTTGGGATAAGCCTGAGCTAGTATGTGTAAAGCATTAAGAACAATGCCTAGCCCACAGTAGATGCTCAACAAACGCTCTTTTTGTTATTCTGTGAATGAGTACTTGTGGCTTGGGATAAAATGACCAGTGAGAACATAACACTGATTCAAAATAATGCTAAATTAATGAATTAATTTGACAAGTATATATTCTACTACATTAACACAAAAAGCTTATATATTTTAAACTGTTCAACAAACTCCTCTTTACAAAAATAAGAGATTTTACGGTATTTACATTTTAAAAATAAGACCACATTTTAAAGCATGATAGCCACAGTAGGCAAGAATTCAAGCTGATTCTTCTTGTCAGCTGATGACTGAAAGTGTAACAGGGAAGAACAAATGTGACTCCATATTGGATCTGTTTCTTTTACTTTAACCTCTGTATTCTAACTGCTTTTTCTACAAGTTAGGAATGTTGCCTATAGCCTGAAAATATACATGATAGCCCATTCTCAAGGCTCTGACCTTCAAAGGTATAAAACTTTTCCATTCATATACAGATAAAAAGCTGCAGAACAGAAAATAACATTTGTCTTGTTGGAGGTTTACAGGAACACTGTGACTGGACCTATCTCTGTGGACAGCTGCAAGAACAAAGGATTCCGGCACTAAGAAGCTTGCAACAATCAACAACACCCCTCCCCTCTTAGTATAAAAGAAGCCTGGATTCTAACTCAGGTGAGATGGTTCTTTGGGACACTAGTACACCATCTTCTCGGTCTGCTGGCTTTCCAAATAAAGTCACTATTCCTTGCCTCAACAACTCGATTTATTGGCCTGTCATGTGGTGAGCAGTATGAGCTTGGACTCAGTACCATAAGGATGTAAAATTTGTTTTTAAATTAGACTTGAAGAGGGCTTCCCTGGTGGTGCAGTGGTTAAGAATCCGCCTGCCAATTCAGGGGACAGGGGTTCGAGCCCTGGCCCGGGAAGATCCCACATGCCGCGGAGCAACTAAGCCCGTGCGCCACCACTACTGAGCCTGAGCTCTAGAGCCCGCAAGCCACAACTACTGAGCCCACATGCCACAACTACTGAAGCCTGCGTGCCTAGAGCCCGTGCTCCACGACAAGAGAAGCCACCACAGTGAGAAGCCTGCGCACTGCAACAAAGAGTAGCCTCCACTCGCCGCAACTAGAGAAAGCCTGCATGCAGCAACGAAGACCCAATGCAACCAAAAATAAATAAATAAATAGATAAATTTATTAAAAAAAAAAATTAAACTTGAAGAAAAATGACCAAAATCAAGTAAATCTGCCGTGTTAATAAATAACCTGAGGAAAATGCAGGCACTTAAAAAATTCTTGTGGATTGTTAAAAGCAACTCTTTCTATTTAATAACAGGAGACAGGTGAATGTAGCATGGACCTTTTGAATTAATAATATGCATTTAAAGTTGATCTATATCTTTCCATGAATTGAGAGCTCATTTCTTTTTAGTGGGGAATAATATCCCATTGTCTGGATGTACCAGTTTATTTCTCCACTCACCTACTGAAGGACATCTAGGTTGCTTTCAGGTTATGGCAATCATGAATAAAGCTTCTATAAACATCTGTGTATAGGTTTTTGTGTGGACATAAGTTTTCGACTCCCTTGGGTAAATACCAAGGAGCACAATTGCTAGATCATATGGTAAGAGTATATTTATTTTTGTAAGAAACTGCCAAACTGTCTTCTAAGTGGCTATACCATTTTGCATTCTCACCAGCAACGAATGAGAATTCCTGTTGCTCTACATCCTCACCAGCATTTGGTGTTGTCAGTGTGCTGGATTTTGGCCATTCTAATAAGTGTGTAGTGGTATCTCATTGTTATTTTAATTTGCATTTCCTGATGACATGTGATGTAGCATCTTTTCCTATGGTTTTTTGTCATTTGTGTATATTCTCTGGTGAGGTGTCTCCTAAGGTCTTTGGCCCATTTTTTTAACTGAGTTGTTTGTTTTCTTGTTGAGTTTTAAGAGTCTTTTGTATATTTTGGATAACAGTCCCTTATCAAATGTATCTTTTGTAGATGTTTTCCCCCAGTTTGTGGCTTGTCTTCTAATTCTCTTGAAAGCAAGGACTTTTAAAGTCAGAGTGTCCTGAGTTCAAATTCACTTCTGCTAGTCACTGTTCTACTATTTACTCCAATCAATACTTTATATCTCAAAGCTCAGTTTCTTCATCTATAAAAATGGATAATATTACCTCTCCTAACAGGCTTTCTGTGAGAATGGCGTAAAGAATACATTTGCCACACAGTAGATATTCCACCAGTTAGTGAATACTCTTTTTTTTTTTTTTTAACTAATTTATTAATTTATTTATTTTTGGCTTAGTTGGGTCCTCATTTCTGAAAGCGAGGGCTTTCTCCAGTTGCGGCGGCCGGGGGCCACTCTTCATCGCGGTGCGTGGGCTTCTCACCGCCGCGGCCTCTCCCGTTGTGGAGCACAGGCTCCAGACACGCAGGCTCAGTAGTTGTGGCTCACGGGCTTAGTTGCTCCGTGGCACGTGGGATCCTCCCAGACCAGGGCTCGAACCTATGTCCCCCGCATTGTCAGGCAGACTCCCAACCACTGCGCCACCAGGGAAGCCCCAGTGAATACTCTTAAAATCTACCTGAAGTTTTTTTCTTTTCTTCTTATAGAAAGTATTTAGTACTTTCTTAGGAAGACGTGAACTATGCCAATGATTCTCAAAGTGTGTTCTATAAACACAAGGTTCTTAAGAACCTTTTAGGGGTTCCACAAAGTCAAAATAATTTTCTAAATAAATACTTATATAGTATTTGACTTTTTCACTATGTTTTTTACACTGATGGTAAAAAAGCAATGGTGGGCAAAACTGCTGGTGCCTTAGCACAAGCCGAAGTAGTGACACTATATTGTGTCAAAGTCTCCAGTGCCATTTACTCACTGTAAAAATGCCAATTTCACTTAAGAATGTCGCTGTTGAATGGGCAAAAATTATTACTTTTAATTAAACTTGACTCTTGAGCACATGCTTTTTAATATTCTATGTGACAGCTGGGAAGTATGCATAAAGCACTCACACTGCACAGCAGAGAATTAAGGTTGTGCTGAGGGAAAAGCACTTGTATAATTGAGTTGTGTTCTGAACCAGCTACTTTTTCCATGGAACACTATTATTACTTAAAGGACTGGCAGATGAACTATGGTTATTCAGATTTAGGTATGTGACAGGATTCTCCTCCAAAATGAATGAAGCAAGCTTGTTATTTCAAGGCACAATTCTGAAAGTATTAATTGCCAATGACAAAATTTGAGTTTTCAAAATTAAAAATTAAAATTTTGGAAAACCATCAGCCACCATGGACTCAATAGCTCCCTAATGCTTAAAGACTTTTCTAATGAGATCAGTGGTGATATTAGCAGAAGTGATTTTTTGATATTATATAATGAAATCTTTCAACATTAGAAAATCTGTATAACTCAGAGGACCAATACTCTCCAAATAACAATGAATGCATGACGTTGTAAAATCAGGCATGGATAAAGGATATACTCAAACTGCAAGACAGACCAAGGGATACTGCTGTAACAAAGTACAAAAAGTACATTGATATGGCTCCAGATTCCACATTGAAACCAGCCTTTAGAAAACTATCACTTGTCAGTTTAGTATCAAAGAAGAATATTCACAATTATCTGAAAAGACTATTAAAATACTCCTCCCTTTTCCAACTACAGATCTGTGTGAGGACAGAGTTTCTTCATATACGTCAACAAAAACAACATATCAGAACAGGCTGAATTCAGAAGATATGAGAATCCAACTGTCTTCAATTAAGCCGGACGTTAAGGAGATATGTAAAAGTGTAAAACATCACTCTACTCACTAATTTTTATTTTTTGGAAAATACAATTACTTTCCATAAAAAAATGCTATTTATCTTAACATATATTCAATTTATTATTGTTATCTTAAACATTTAATTTTTCTCAATATTAATTTTGAATATGACAAATGTCAGTAGATATAATCCACATAAACCAAAGCTCTTTGGCGTCTTGATGACTTTAAGAGTACAAAAGGATCCTGAGACCAAAAAGTTGTGAACTGCTGGAGTATGCAATGTGTACAGATGAAACCAATTTTCATAAATAATAATGGCAATTATTTGAAATAATTGAGAAGCCTCCAAAGCACATTCTTCTATGAAGTTTGAGAATCTTCTCAATGTTTCCTCTTACATAATTTCCTTATAAACAAATTAAAAGGAAATACCAAAACAATGTGCAAAAGGCAACTCCTGTAAACCATCATAATTGATCACTGGCTATCTCTGACAAGTATTATTATTATTTTAGGCTTGGTCCTCAGGGTGTTTATTAGGCCCTTCTCAGTAATGCTTTCTCTAAACATATGGATTACTTCTTAAAAGTATTTTTATTTTGTAGCCAAATTTTAGCCTTTTCCCAAATACACACTTGTAGCCTGTCTTTATTCCTCACTGTTAATGACACATTAAGACATTTAAAAAGTACTGAACAAGAATTTAGGAGACCAGGTATGGGACCTTGAGCCAGTCATCAGGATAATTAACATTGTCTTTTGTAAAATATGGGAGCAACCCACATGAATGACCTCTGAGATTCCTTCCAACTCTAATGGACTGTGATCTTAACAAGTCACTAAGAAAATTCAGTTCAGTCCCCTGCAGGATCCTCACCCTGCATGTGACACACTTAGTAACACAAACTCACAGTTCTGAAAGTGTAGCTTTACTATATGTATCTTTAAAAAATCAGTTTGTAAAATACAATTCCCTTGTGTTTCAAAAAGAACATTAATAAAAGAAAGTTTTTTTACAACCATGTTTTCAAGCTTGTCATCATCCTGACACCAGCATAATTAATTCCATCCAGGTTTGGGAACGCTACTGGGCACCAGCATTGAATACAATCAACACAGTATGAAGAATACAAAGGGGCTTCCCTGGTGGCGCAGTGGTTAAGAATCTGCCTGCCAGTGCAGGGGACACGGGTTCGATCCCTGGTCTGCGAAGATCCCACATGCCGCGGAGCAACTAAGCCTGCGTGCCACAACTACTGAAGCCCGTGCGCTTAGAGCCCCTGCTCCACAACAAGAGAAGACACTGCAATGAAAAGCTCCCGCACTGCAACGAAGAGCAGCCCCCGCTCGCCACAACTAGAGAAAGCCTGCGCACAGCAACAAAGACCCAACGCAGCCAATAAATAAATAAATAAATAAATAGTAAAAAAAGAAATAATGTTTAAAAAAACAGAATATATATATACATACCACATATACACACACACACAATCACTAAGTATTGCTTTATTGAGGTATAACTGATCTACAATAACTAAACATATTTTGAAGAGTATCATTTGATAAGTTTTGAAATACGTATATTTACCGATGAAACCACTCAGTAGTTTTAAAAATATTTTTTAACTAATTGATATTATTGAGAGTTTAATATGTATTGTTATTGTGCAAATTGCTTTATATGCATTACTCCACTTAGTTCTCACAATAACCCTGCCAGATAGGTATTATTATAATCCCCTTTTTAAAGATGAGGATACTAAGCCTTACATAGATTAAGAAGCTTGCCCAAGGTCATACAGGTACTCAGTAGGAAACCAAAATTAAACCTAGGCAGTCTTATCTCAGAGCCATTTAAAAAGAATTCAATCAAACAACTATTAAGGCCCTACTATATGTTGTCTTATGGTCTGATAAACAATAATTAGTTTCTTTGGCTTAATTAAAACAGCTACTCCTAGATACAATCAATTTGCCAGGTACTATATATTAAGTGCTTAACATATGTCTACCCTACATGATGATCCTACAAATTAAAGACAATCATGATTGTATAAATCATAAAACAGCCTTAGAGAGGTAGAATAATTTATGTAAGATCAAACAACCACTAAGTGGCAAAGCAGATTTTACTCCAAAGGCCATGGAGTTTTCAACTACATCATGTTTCTGAGCAACACAAAACCTTTTTACGGAGCCCCGAAGATGACTGCTGGATCACCCCTTTAAAATTTTCAGAAGCTCACTGCTTAGCTAGACAGGTTATTAAGGTAGTTTTAAGCAAAACTGAATCACGAGGCTGAAGTTTCATTTACTGCCAACCAGAGTGCAAATCAAAAAAGCTTATTTATTCACAATCCAAGCTTTTTTTTTTTTTTTTAAATCACTTATGTGCTAGAAAAGTCACAGAGCTTTTAATATGTGGCAGGTTGAAGCAAGCTTATTAAGAATGTTAGTTACCAAGTGCACCTCCACTTGTCTGGACTAGCCCACTGTCACATTCTTGTAGCAGGGTTAAATAGCAGTTTAGTCACCTCATAAGAAAACACACTGTTAAAAAGGAAGTGACTAATAATAATCTGGAACCAATAGAATATCATAAGAGATGTATAAGTCAAGATCAATTATCTACAAAACTCCTGTGTAAATAGCTAAAAAACTGTGTCCTCTGTCTGGCCTTGCTGTGTTATAGTGCCCAATTGATTTGGCAAGTTGGTAAGGTTTAATGAAATAAACCAACAGTAACACATTCTGAGGGTTTTTGGTATGTACATAAACATGAATGTTATCATACAAGAAAGCAGAGTTGGAAGAAACAAGGATGGCTTCCTACAGATGGCTTCATTTTAGACTCGTAAGATACTAGAGTCAGAAGGGTCCTTAGAATTCATCAATTGTTGGCATCCCAGGTAGGAGACCACAGATCTTGAAGCCTTAACTGAGTTAAGCGCTGCTGCCATACCCTCCCTGTAAGCATCCCCAGCTCCATTCCAAGCTAGCATTGAGAATCTCCAGAGGGAAATGTATCAGCAGCCTATTCTTAAAACTTATTCTGTCAGGAGTCCCATCATCCTCAACAGATTCCAAATGAAAGGCAGTTTCTTCTCACAAGATCTAGTCTAATCCTCGCATTTAACAGGGAGAGAAACTGAGATGTAGAGAGGTAAAATTGTTTGCCCCAAGTCACATATCTGCTTAATGATAGCATAAACATATTCTCTTGACTCGTATCCTACAACTTTCTACTAAATAATGTTAACTGTGTTCTTCAGATGTTATAGTTAGTTGTAAAATAATAACTATCTTGATTTAATTACCTCAAATTTCTAAAAAATTTTAGGAAATATATACGAAAATAATCAAAAATGCTTCTGACTTGTTCTTTGTTTCTTTCTTTTAATCTGCTGGGGAGCTTCAGAACAAGGAGAATCACCTGATGCTACTTTTCCACATTATGATTGCCCACCTTCATGCTTCTCTGCACTTGGTCCAACATTACCTTGAGTTCTTTCTACGAAAAAAAAAGGATGCTCAACACAAAAGTTTTTAAAAAAATCTTCTATTGCATCCTAGCCCTTAAAACCAGATTACACCATAGGGAGATAAAAAGTTGCCAGTGCAACAGAATTAGATGTATTTTTATAAACAGATGTATTTTTATAAACTAAATATATAGATAATAACAGCACCCTTGAATCCTACTATTTATTGATTCTAATGAGTACACTTAGAAGAGCATCTGAAATACTTCAGAATACTAGAATACTACTGAAGAGCATTAAATTATGCAAGAAATACTGCCCTATTAGACCAGCCTGATGCTGCCTAGTGGCATAGTCTTTCCCACACCTATTTAGCAAAAATGGTCAGGTTTACTTGCATAAAGATAGTAGCACAGGCAAGCAGACAAGTTGTTATTTGCAAGGCAACTTTAAACTGAAGAAGCTATTTCAACTGAATCAAGAGTTCTGTTTTAAAGTCAACCATTTTGCACAGAGGCCAATTATCCATGTTGCGAATTAAAATGGTACTGGTTTCTCAATTTCTGTCTCTACTGCTTTATGTTATTTAATTGCTTATGAGCACCCTCTGGTGGAGGGCAGAAGAGAGAAAATAAGATATTAAATATATTGCTTCTAACCCACAAGACTGGTGAGGGGGAGAAAGTAATCTGAAACACGTGCAGATTTCTCTTGACTTTGCCCTTCTTCTCTATAATTACTTCATAATTTAAAGCTATTTGCTGAATAAGCTATACTAACCATATCGTTACTCAGAGTCTATAACTTAGTCATTCAATAAACATTTATTAAGTTTCTATTATATGCCAGGTACTTGGATGCAGATAACCTGGCCTAGGATCCTAGTTTTGATATTTAATGTCATTTCCCAGGTAAGTCGCTTGACCTCGTAAGATTTCGTCATATGAGAAATAAGAATAATATCTTGGTTGACAATATTAAAAGATGACAAATAAAAAGGTGCCTAGAATAGTGGACTTAGTTAATTTTGCAATTTGAAACACACACACACACACACAACTTAATATTTGGCTCTTTGACAGAAGGAAGGACTATCATATAGGTGTTTCCAAATGCAATGCACAATTATTTGTCTTTTAAGAAATTTAAGCCTACTCACAGATATAGGGAACAAGCTAGTGGTTACCAATGGGGAGGGGGAGGGGTGATTTAGGGGTGGGGAAGTGAGAGATACAACGTTTTGGGTGTAAGATAGGCTCAAGGATGTACTGTACAATGCATGGAATATAGCCACTATTTTGTTTTGTAATAATTGTGAATGGAAAGTAACCTTTAAAATTGTATAAAAATTAAAAAAAATTTTTTTTAAAGAATTTAAGCCTAGATGCCAATATTGGTATTGGTTAAGTGTTTATTGGTATAAGTTAAGTGTTTTATACCTTATGTTTTATACCTTATTGGTATAAGTTAAGTGTTTTACACCTTATGTCAACTACATTTAACTTAGTTAAATATGTATTCTGAAACATACACAGAGCAACCAAGTACATTACTTAATCTTTTCCACACCAAAGACATCCAGATGTTGACAAATATTTAGTAAAATATTTTTTTCCTAGGTGAACAAAGTTTATTTAGATGTTTCTCATCTCTTCTCAAGAGCTTATATGACATTCTTGTAAGTGTCACCCAGTGGAGAGTATGTTTATTTAGATATATTTTGGCTCTCAGTTTGTCTAAGAGCTCATCTCTGACATTCACTCTCTGCTTACGACTGGGATTTTTAAAAGTATATCTTATAAGTGATGTCCAAAAGTGGAACTTTCTACAAGTTTGCCATTTAACTCCTATGAGGTGAACTTAACCGAGACTGAGAGATAGGAAAACAGATTGTTGGGGGTACAGAAAAGTCACTGCTGCAGTGATTTTAGGAGACTAGTTAAGCCTACTGAGTACTTTCAGCTTAAATACACTTAACGAGCCTATAAGCTACTTCTCTTCTGTCACCACCATTAGAGCAAAGCAAGTATTGTTCTTTTATGTCTTAAGGCTGCATGGTGCCTTTTTATGACTTTCTCCCATCAATGCTGCCTGTGATATGATTCCACGTGTTTAAAAATATTTGTGGCTAATATATGGAAAGAGCACTGTACATAGATAAAAGGACCTGGGTAAAAATCCTAAATCTGCCTCTTACTAAAGTGATTTCTGGACTTCCCTGGTGACACAGTGGTTAAGAATCCGCCTGCCAATGCAGGGCACATGGGTTCGATCCCTGGTCTGGGAAGATCCCACATGCCACGGAGCAACTAAGCCCGTGCACCACAACTACTGAGACTGCACTCTAGAGCCCACAAGCCACAACTACTGAAGCCCGCACGCCTACAGCCTGTGATCCGCGATGAGAGAAGCCACTGCAATGAGAAGCCCGCGCACCACAACGAAAAATAGCCCCTGCTCACCACAACTAGAGAAAACCCGCGCACAGCAACAAAGACCCAACGCAGCCAAAAATAAGTAAATTAAAAAAAATAAAGTGATCTCCAAATTCTTTTCTCTCACTCTGAACCAACTTTTCAAGGCTGTAACATGGCCTACCTTTCCAGCTGTTATCCTTCACTAATTTTTATACTGTATACAGGTTTGTTTGCTCATTGATCCAAAAATATGCCTTGCACTTGTCTACTCCCGGGCTTTTGCTCATGCCACTACTCTCGCCTGGGTTCCTCTCCCCATTCTTCTCCACCTGTCCACTTCATAGGTTTGTTAGGATTATTTGAGAAAAGTAAGTAAAAGCACTTCTTTAAAACTCAGCTCAATCTCCTCATGAAAACGTTCTATAACCTCCCCAACCTCTAAATAGTTTCTGTTCTCTAAAACACCCGGTGTCTTTTGGTAGTCAGTCATACCTAGTGACACTTTGACAAATCTTCCACAAGCAAACATCTTTCAGTCAGCTTGTTACTTGAGGGGTGTACCAGAATCACAGTGGGAGCTGGGTAAAAGGAGACAGTGGAGATTTTAGAGACAGAGGTCTTACACGGGTAGGTCAGGGCCTGGGTTGAAGGCACTGAAGCCTGGTTCAGGAATTGGACTCAACCGAGTGGAAAAGCCAAATATCTAGGTATCAAAACTCTGCCACTCTACATTGGTGGAAGTCTGCCCAGGGCACAGCCCTGTGTGATATTTCTGTCACTGGGGAAGAGGCAGTCCCAAGAAAGGCAGTGACACTGCTTCAGTGGGTATAATAGATCAGGAACCTGCTGTTCTAGAAGGTGAGGGAGTAAGGGAATATCCTACTGAATAAGGAAGGAATCTCATCCCCAAAACGGACCCTATGTCTCCTGAATCATTTGTACAGGTGACAAGGAAATTTCTAGAAAAAAGTGTGTCACCGTAAGGCAAATTCTTTGGTAATCAGGTGTCACTATATTTGCTTGGAGAGGCATATAAGCAGAGTGATTATGAACTTGACTCCAAAGCTACACTGCCAGTGTTTGAAATCCTAGCTCTGTATGACTCTGGATAACTCTCCTATCTTCTCAGTGCCTCAATTCCCTCCTCTGTAAAGTTTCTACGTCAAAATACTGTTGTGAGACAAACTAGTGAATATAACAAAAAAAGTAGACTCACAGATACAGAGAACCAGTGGTCACTCGTTGTGGGGGGCAGGGGGAGGAACAAACTATCAGGTGTAAGATGGGCTCAAGAATGTACTGTACAACATGGGGAATATAACCAATATTTTGTAATAACTGTAAACGGAAAGCAACCATAACAAATTGTATAAAAATTAAAAAATAAAAACATTTTAAAAAGTTGTGAGGATTATCGTTTATATGTATATATTACATATATGTAGATAGATATAGGTAAAGATATATATAGATATTTGGTTGATGGTAAGGATTTTGCTATATAATTCTGAGGAAAAGACAAACAGATGGTACTAAATTTGTTTTAAGTAAAGTGCAAAATATACTATTCATTCACTTAAATAATCGTTTCCGAGCATCTACTATGTGTCAAGAACTCAGCTGAGCGCCAAGGACACTGCCAACAGTGAACAGAGTTTCTACTTTGATGAAGTTAATAGCTTTCTAGGCTACAGGTTTGTGAATGAATTGAAGACCATGTTAGCTCTATTTTATTCTGCTATACCTAATCCTTGTTATCCCCTAAATGAGAACGCACTTGGCCTAGTTTGCTACAGTCCCATTCTACAGAAAAGAAAAATGAAGCTCATATTTTCACACAAGATCTCAGAGCTAATAAACACAGCAGAGTCAGGACTAACATATGTTGACTCCTAGCTTTTTTAAAAAATGACATCACCTCCACTTTAAATGTGAGCCAACCTGGCGATCTTGTTAAGCCTCTGATGCATTGGGTGGAGGATAATGGTAAAGGTGAATTATGAAAAAATTTTAAAAGTCTCTAGATGTCATTAGGTCACCTGAAATCATAACTCTAGAAAGGCAATGAAAGAAAGACAGCAACTTATACTGCAAAATCTCATCTGTTTCTTTGCACAGTTAGCTTCTATAGACTGGAAATTTATAAAGAAAAATCATACTATAACTTTTCTATAGCTTCTATAGACTGGAAATTTATAAAGAAAAATCATACTATAACTTTCCTATACTTTTTTTTTTAAGGACATTGTGATTTATTAGCACACCCATGACGGGGTACAGGAGTGGTAATACATGTGCCACAGATTTACCATCTCTGTTTTCTGGAAGAAGTTCTTTCAAACCAACCTCACAAATTTCAAGAGACACTTCCTTAATAAAACCCTCTGTGCAAAAGTTCTTAGAAACCCATTCTTCTGTCACCGTCAAGTATTACATTATATTTTATATATAGTAACTTTTATACACTTCTCTTTCATTTTTCAGTCCAACAAATTTTAGATGTGAATAAAACCTACAGAGAAAATCATTAATTGAAATCCAAAGAAACATCATTATGGAATATATAAGTTAGAAACAAGAAAGACTAAACAGAACCGGGAATCAAACTGGCAGTAGGAAAGCTTAAAACAATCATGGTTTAAAAAAAGAAGAAAGAAGATATGAAAGCAATCAAATAATAGTTATGACAAAGAAAATTATCCAGCATAATTTTCCAACTTCTGTTGCAAAGTCTCATCTGTTTCTCTGCACAGTTAGCTTCTGTAGACTGGAAATTTATAAAGAAAAATCACACTATAACTTTTCTATACTTCTTAGGTTAGGTAAACACAGTCATTATGTCATTTGAATTATTTTTTAAGTAAACTAAAGTCTACTTTAAAAATACCACTGTCAAAGAAAATGACAATGGATGGTGCTTGAAGAACAGATTGAAAAAGATTTATCAAATCTTCCCTGGGTCCTACTCCACTCAAGAAGTATAGTGCTGATATACCTCTCCAAGTAAGCATATGCAGCAGTGTTGATATGATGACTTGCATTTCATTCAGCTCATTCATATATATTATTCTGTTTTATATGGGCAAGTCCAATATACTGAACACCTCTCAAAGTATATGAAAACCAAACTTTCAAGCTTTTTTTGTGCTAATTGTGAAAGTATCCTTTCCCAGAAGATAATTTTCTATAGACAATTTGAGATTTCACACCATAATGGCTTACCAAAACAGGAAGCATGAAAAAATAAGGTTGTTACCAAAACTACCACTAAAAAAAAAAAACCAAAAAGAAACCACGTGCTAACCTAAAAAACAAATGCATGTCTTCCAGAAATTTATATTTCATGATAATAATTATTGTTATTGTTTAATTAGGCTCCATGAAAATACCTCTTGAAAGGTATTCAGCAGTTTATGTTCAATGGGTGAAAAATCTATCTTGGGTCCAGTGTGTTCAGGTTATAAAAGCACCAGTGCTTATTTTATCTCCCCACAAAGTGTTGCTGAGATAATTACTGCTGACAGCTTTATTCAAGGTTCATTTCACTTTTTGTGCTATTTTTCTCTGGTTAGAAGTTCAACAGAGCCCATGGGAAGCCACACCCCTCACACCTGTTAGGCTTCTTCATGTTACGGAGGGCCAGTATGGACATGTCACTTCAAATTAGCATTGTACCAGGGCGCTAACTGTGACAATTACTTATCACAGGTTTAACTAAAAAAAAAAAAAAAGTTTCTGATTCAACCACAAAAACAGTGTCACAGAATGTAATTTAAACCTGTAAAAGCAGGTTGCATAAAAAACATTCAGAGAGCAGCAGCAAAGGTTCCCAGGGTCGAGCTTTGTGCTATATCTGAATTATGCAGGAATGCTCTGCAACTGAACATTTCCTTTAAAACAAAACCAAACCAAAAAGGTAAACAAGGAAAAGCCAGCAATTATACTTTAACAGCAAGCAATGGTGATGAGTGGGCCTCTCTAAGTTTTCTTCATGTTTCTCTCCCAAGCCTGAATATTTTATTCATTTTGCTAATTCTTTTGTGTCACGTAACTAAATCAATATTGAAATTTCCAGCTAAAGCAAAGCAGCTACTTCTAGATTTACCAAAGGAAAGACAAAGCTCTAGAACTTGGCAGGAAAGAACACTCTCTCCAAATATTTGTTTTTTTTCCACTTGCAAACCAGAAAATTATCATTAGAGAGGGCAGACGTTAACTCAAAAAGAAAAAGGAAAAACCTCACACTTCTTAAATGTGTTTCAAGCTGGTTATTATAAGTCTCTCTGTTTCAAGTGCAAAACAATCTCAGAATTAGGCCACCTCTGAAAGACCTGGGATGGCTGGAGGTGGTTAACACGGACTGCTGTGAGGCTAATTGTGGATCCTGAGTTAATTACTCTCTCCTGACAGGGGATTTTAAAAATAAATAAAATGGTCATTTACTCAGTTTTTACTTCAATTTGGACTTAAGGAAACACCACATGATGATGGCTAAGCTCTGGACACTTCATTATTTTTTGCTGTTATTTAGATGAAGCAAATCTGGGAAATAAGTATGTCCACATCATAATCAATGCTAACGTGTGCTAACAAAACAACAGCGAATGGCTCTGTACTTGCCACAGCGCGTGCACGATTTGATTCACAAATGCCCAGTGTCTGTTACCTGGGCAGAGTTAAAAGGGATTCAGTGTTGCTTCTCACACACATACACGCACCCACACACGCATGCATGCACGCATATAAACATCAACAACCTGGCTGGAGAATGCAAGCCAAAGCTCGTGGAGACTTCTTTGAAAAAGAATCTGGAAGCATTAAACACTCATGAAAAGCAAAGGACAAAATAACGATGCTGAGCAGGAATTCAACAGAAGAAATCAGTTGCTAATTTTTAGGAAATCACATCTATTGGTGAATCCATAGTAATTTTGGTATGGCAACATAATTTCAATATCTTAACAGTTCCAGAAATTTAAAAACCATCATATACATGAATGATGCAGTAGAAGTACAGAATTTTTCTCAATCCGAAATACAGAAGGGGTATCTTATGCAGAAAAAAAAAAAAAAAACAAAAAACTCATATTTTTCTTCATTTTTCTAACATTTGGAAAGTCATTTATTAACAAAAGCATATGAAGTCAATGTAGGAAATATTGATCATAAGAACCCAAGATCTTATAAAAACAAGCCCTTTGCCTTATTCTATAATCACAACATATTCACAGAGAATCAAGACAAAATCTTTGGTTAGAAAGGTGTTTTTTACCTCAAGCTGGGTGCTCATTTTAAGTCTGATGAAAAGGTACTGTTAGTGGAAAAACCTCATTATTTCAGAGAGCTACTGTATTAATCAATGGTGGCTTCAGCTCATCATAATCACAGAACCTTCAAATCTACAAGGATACATCTCAAGCCTGTTTTGTATGTGTAAAGAGTACCAACCAGCCATTTGGCACATATCTAGTCAATAGTGGGATGCCATTTACCCCACAACACTGTGGAACTCTTTGGACAGCAAACATAGGAGCTCTGAATATTTTTCCAGCAGCATCTAATTCCTTGGCAAACTCAGGCAGTTATGCTAACAGCTTTGGTCTCGGCACATGGACATAATGCTGCTGGGCATCTTGGCATGGGTTTTTCCTCCTGGGAAAAATAGAGTCTGAATTAACTACACAAAGTTAGGCACAGCAGCATAAGTGGGTGCTATCTAGAAACTAGAAAGAACTTCACCTTTCTAGTTAATCCATGCCTGGCCCATCCAAGCCACGTGATTTTTCTCCTTCTGTTCAACTCCTATACCCTTATTGTGAACCTCTAGAATTCTTGGTTTGTGGTCCTTTTAACTTTGCTTGTGTCTGTGTTTAGGTCCTAAAGTCCTTCAGGACACAGCTTGGATCTTATATTCTCATTTTTAGCTCCCATAGGGCTTAGTAGGTTGCTTTGATGGGCCAGCCACATAATAAATGTTTACTGCTTTAATTTAAATGGGTACTTTCCTAGACAAAATAAAATACAAAAGATACTTGTAATTTTCTAGAGGAATACATAATCTACCTGGGGAGGGGGTTGTGCCTGGAAATTATTCCAAAGTGAGGTGAGAAATACTAAAAACTATCATCAGAGTACTAATTTATTGACCTCTGGGTTTGAGTGAAAAGTATAAGGCTCAAAAGGATTCTGACATAAGATAGGTTAAATTTAATTCAGTAGTCACTGATGACTTGAAACAACTAGTCAAAATAAGTAAAATACAGACCACTCAAATTCAACATCAATATAATCTGAACTTACATATTTTCATTTTTTGAAAGGCACATTAGTTTCATTTCATATTTAATGTTTCTCTATAATTATCTTTCCATTCTAATATATTTCATCTCTGTGTACTACACAAGAATTAGGGTAATTCAAATGTCATTTAAACTCTACTTTGTAAGACATGATGGCTCTCAAATTTATGAGGATGCATAATATAGCTAATAAAAATGTTTTCAGATTGGTAGAGAAACTATCCAGTAATGTATACTATACATCAAAATACTCTAACACATTTTAAATAATGTCTCATATAAAAATAATAGTATACCAGCATTATTTTACTATTATATTTTTTAGGACTCACACTCAGATAAATACAAGAACCAATAAGTAATCCCTCTATTATACATGTGTATATGTTTACTTACTGGTTCACTGGTTCTTGTACACAAACAAGCTCACACACACACACACACACACACACACACACACACACACACACACACACCAAGAATAATATTTTGTATTAAAAAAAATAGGAAAATCCTCAAATTCAATAATCTTTAAAAAAATATTTGACACATGATAAAATAATGCTCCTTTCCTGAGTCAAGCATGTCTTCTGTGCGCAGATTCATACCTGAAGCACTTATTTATGTCAATGCCAAAAAAATTATTGTAAAATGAAACTGTGCTAAAGTGTTAATTCTCCAAAACAGGCAGTAATCATTTTTGTGTGCTAATTATAAGTCCTAATTTTCAAAAAACTAATCAACATGTAACTTTGAGCTAAATAAATTTACTGAAAAGCACTATAGTTAAAAAAAAAAAAGAACCTTTAATGTGAGTATAACAAAACTAAAAAGTAAACATTTTTCTCCAGAGGCTAGGAATAAATCATTTTATACAAATTATTTTGAGCAACATATAGTAAAAATGTTAGAAATACTCCCTGAAAAACCAAACAAAACAAAATCTCTAGAGATTGCTCAGCAAAATGAAAGCAAGAAATGATCTGAGAATTAAGGAAAGTTTTATTTTTTAAAGAACACTAGTAAGGTTGTCATTCAGGAGTTTTTTATTATTTGAAATTTACCTACTTTTAGTTGATCCATTTCATTTGTTGAAGATTTATGTATTAGAATTGTATACAGTATTGGAAAAGTTTAGAGTTAAGGGAAACCTTGGAGTCGAGGGTAGGGAAGATGATGGAAAGGGAAAGGATTCCAATATTTACTGAGCAACTAGTATGCACTAGACACTTTAAATTCATCTCCCCACTCCCCATTAACATAAGGGCTCTATGAGGTAGGTGTTATTAGCCCCGTCTATGAGGTAGGTATTATTAGCCCCTTCTTAGAAACAGAAGTCCTAAGAGGCTATATGCTCCTGATAGGGTTGAGATTTAATTTTAATTAAAGATGTTCTGATTCTAGAATCTATATCTGTTCACTCATATGAAAGAAACTAACTTTTATTCAGCAAAGCAATCCATATTCATGAACTCATTTAATCCTAAAACTGTTAATATTGCCACATGACAGATGAGGAAAACACAGGCTTAGCAAAATTAGTAAATATGTCTAAAGCTACTTTATGATCTATTATACATGGTCACATGCATATTTTCTAATATAACTCATTTGTCTGCTAAGAAAACCAACATTCAGAGGATTTATATGACTTTTCCAAAGTCAAAAAGGTGGCAAGTTACAGAGGGAAGTCTATGAGGGAGGTCTACCGGTTTCTATACACCACACTTTTTCCATTCTTTGTCATTCAAGATACACATTTCACCAAAACTTAATCCAAGAGCCTCCTAAATGATGTCATATAAACTCTTCTCCAGCAAAAAAGACATTCAAAGCTATGTGACAAGACCAAAATAATGTTACCCAAACTTGACCTTCTCCAATTTCCTAACACTAAAACCTTTACCCAGTTATGGCCTGGGAGAAAATAATACCATGCTGTAGCCAGTCTTCGGTGAAGTCTGCTAGGAAAGAAGGATAATGAAAGTATCTCCTTGCTTTGCTAACTCAGGAGGCATTCACCAAGGTTGGTTTCTTGGATCTTAATAACGAGTAGGCTGCCACTTTGGACACATACAGGAAGCTAAGGAACAAGTGGCAGTGATCAACTCTCTACTAGAGTTGGATATCTTTGGGGATACCATGAGGAGAGGGGAATTTGGCTCCCCTGGGGAGCCTTTGATAGTATCGCTGTGTATGTCTGGGAGCAGCGGTAGTCACAATTGGGCAAAACTGGGAGGTAGCCTAGAGCTTCTTCTACACTCTATCCCTGTTCCCCAAATCCTCTTCTAGGATCTGGTTCTCTCCTTCATCATCCTCGACTTGGTAACTCCATACTGTACCCTAGGCTCCATACCCTAGGCTCATTAATATTATCTTCTCCTATACCATGACCCTGTTGCTCTCACCATCTCCCAACTGTACTGAATCTTGTCTGTGTTGAGTTTCATCTCCTCAGTGCCTCAAGTATCAACTAACTCAATAGAGGCACCAAGCTTGAACCAGCCCATATCAAGTAAAGAGCACTTGAAAACTTGGCTAGATTTATATTCATTCATTTTAACTGTGTCATTTGAGGGACAATGTTCCACTTTGAATGTAATTTGGAAACTTTCAGAATTTTTGGCTCAGGTTAAAAAATTTCTTACAGATCAAAGCACAAATGGCATTGCACTGGTATAGCCAACCAGAAAGGCCAGGTGGCTCCATGGTAGGCATTCTGGTAGACAAGGCAGTCTAGTCCAGACTCCATGACTTTCTAACTTCCTAGTGTTCTTGCCAAAGTCCTTTACCTCTCTGACCCTCAGTTTCTTTACTTGTAAGAGAAAACAATAACCCTCTTCTGCCTGATTAAAAAGATTATGAAAGAACAATGAGTTAGTTCATGTGAAATGACTTTAAAAACTGAAAAACAGATGATTGATTTTATTCCTTCAACATTTGCTAGGCTCATCCTATGTACTATATAACATGAGCATTAGCATATCTTAAACTTTTTGTATGTGTTCACCTTGGTTACCTTATAAGACCTCAAAGTAAAACTCAAATGTCATATAGTAAGCAGATGTGCAATAAAAACATCAAACTGTTAAGTTGATCTTGATGACACAATAAGAACCCTAATGAGCTAAAGTCAAATGCACTGTAACTCCCCCCTCTATATAGCACCAGGATCCTACAGCTGACCTCAGTCTTAATAACAATAATAGACGGAATCCACTATACAACATGAATTTGACCCTACGCATCTTCCCATACTTTAAAATCTGACCATTCCTCATTCCTCTTGGTCACTCTTCTCCTCTAATCACCCTGTCAGTAAATCTCAAGTATCCGCTATATGTCTATGGATAGAGAGATTAAAAAGAATAGTGTCCCTGCCTTTGAAGGGTTCACAATAGGTAGTGAAATGTACTTGCACATAAGAAGTGTAAATAACTAATTTTACCAATGTGGTTAAGTCCCTTAATATGCGCTTTGGGAAGAAATGTCTAACTTTGCCTGAGGACTTCAAGAGAAAATGTCACAAAGGCGTACCAGCTGAATCTTAAAAGGATGATATGATTAAGGAGTAGACCAAGAGGAGTACAAGCACCTTAGAAGAGAAGGAATATGATATCAGCAATGGCAAAATGGCAAGAAAGAAGGTAACACATCTAATAAACAAGTAGTTTAGTGTTGCTGGAGGGCAGGTAAGGTGGAAAAGGGTGAGGGAGACAGGTAGAAGGGAAAGCATAGGTCAGATCATGCAGAGTCATATATGCCCCATTAATGAGCTTAGATATCATCCTGTAAGCAATGGGAAACCATAGAGTGATTTGAACTAAGGGAGTAATATGATGCAAATGCATTTAATAAAGATAACTATACTGAAGAAGGGAGAATGGACTAAGGGAAGCAAGAGAGGAAGGTCTGGAACAGGGAAACCAAGAGAAAACGATGAGAGTCTGAACTATGGCAGGAATGATGGAATGACTGTGGAACCAGATCAACAAACCAAAAGAATGAGAACTGAAGCCACAATAATTTTTGCCATTTGTTTGCATAATCTTAGTACCACAGCAAAATTTAATAATTTTAATCTTCAGTGGCAAGAATCTATCTGCTTGGGTATAGTAATACCAGTTCCTTACATTTCTTTAGTGAGCTGTATTTTTGGGTGTATTTCCACATATATTATCTTATTTGAACCTTACAACAATGTTGAATAGCTGTAAGAATTGGAAACCAACGCTCAGAAAGGTTTATTCATTCAACGAATATTTACTGAGCACCTTCTATCAGAAAGCATTAGTTACGCGAAGGTGAACAAAAATAGACATCTGTCCTTATGGAACTTAAGTTTATGTGGTAAATAATTACTTAAATAAAATATAAAATCACAACTGTGTTAAACACGATGAAAAAACGGCTTCCATGGAGAAGTGACTGAGTTGGAAGAACGAGTAAGAAATATACAGAAGAGACTGGAGGGAAGATGACTGTTCCAGGTAGCGACAACAGCATTTGCAAAGGCCCAATGATGGGAATTAGGAGAACTGACGGAAGACCAGTGTAGCTAAAGAAAAACAAGCAGTGTAATATAAACAAACACTAAAGAAGTAAGCAGGAATCAGACTATACAGTGCCTGGTAGGTTATGTTAAGAATCTTGGTCCTTATTTGGGAAGATTTAAACAGGGACATTACTTGAGTAAATACATATTTTTTAAAAAAAGGATTATCCTGATGTAGTATGAAGAGTGGATTGAAGGGGAGTGAGAGTGGATATGGGAGCCCAGTTTGGAGTCTCTTGCAACAGTCCAGATTCAAAAAGTTGTTAGCTTATATTAGGGTGATGGCAGTGGGGATGGACAGCAGAGAATGAATGAGAGATATATAAGAGCTAATACTGACAGGAATTGATGATTTGGATACAGTCAGCAAGGGAGAGAGAGGTATCAAGAGTAGCTCCTATCTTGGCCTGTGGACTGGATAGGTGATGATGCTACTCATGGAATTAGGGAACTTCGGAAGCAAAGGTATGGCCAGGGAAGAACATGAATTCAACTTTGGATATGTTGAATTTAAGGTCCTTTGGGACCTCTAAGTGGAGAGGATAAGGCTCTTCTGGAGCTGACATGTCACGACTGGGTTAGAAATACAAATCTGTTAGTCACCATCACATGGGTGATAATTTAAACTGCAGGTGTGATGAGAATGCCAAGGAAGAATATACGAAGTAAGACAAAACGAGTAAATGGGGTTGAGCCCTAAGGAACTCCAATATTTAGTGACGGGGTAGAGAAGGATGAGCTTCCAAAGGAGACAGAAAAGGAAGGAGCACCACAAGGGAAGGGGAAAAACCAGGACAGTGTGGTATCCTGGGAGCCAAGGGAAGAGCATTTCAGGGAGGAGTTTTCAACAGGGTCCAATGCTGCTGAAACGTATTTAAAATAGCCCAGCAGTAGAAACTACCCAAAGGCCCCATCAACAGTAGAAGAGATGAATAATGTGGAATGTCCACATAAAGAAATGAGAATGAATGAACTATAACTACATATAAGAATATGGATCAATCACATAAACATAAGGTTGAAAAAAAAGGAAGGAAGGAGGGAAGAAAGGAAATAAGGAAAGAACTAGACAAAGAATATATACTATATGGTTCCATTTATGTTTGGAACACACTATATGTTCCATTTATGGTTCCATATGTTTAAAACAAGGCAAAACTAATCTTTGGTCTTATCTCCTAGATAAAGGGGACATGAGAGTGTTTCTGGATGCTGGAAATGTTCTCCTTCTTAGTCTGGATGCTGGTTACCCTAAGGGTATTTACTTTATGAGAATTCATCAAGTTGTACATTTATGATTTGTACACTTTTATGACTAAATGTATTTCGATAGAAAGGTTTTTTTTTTAATGCTGCTAAGAGGCCAAGTACAATGAGGTTTAGCAGTCATTGGTAACTGAAGAAAAGCTATTCTGGTGGAGAAACGGATTGAAGGCCAGAGTGGTGTGAGCTGAGGAATTAGTGGAAGAGAAAAAATAAAGATAGTAACTATAGATAACTCTTTTTAAATTTTGGCTGCAAAGAGGAAGACAAAGTAGCAGCTAAAGTCAGAGAAGATTTTTTTTTTTTTTATAAATTTATTTATTTATTTAGTTTTGGCTCTGTTGGGTCTTCGTTTCTGTGCGAGGGCTTTCTCTAGTTGTGGCAAGCGGGGGCCACTCTTCATCGCGGTGCACGGGCCTCTCATTATCGCGGCCTCTCTTGTTGCCGAGCACAGGCTCCAGACCGCAGGCTCGGTAGTTGTGGCTCACGGGCCTAGTTGCTCCGCGGCATGTGGGATCCTCCCAGACCAGGGCTCGAACCCGCGTCCGCTGCGTTGGCAGGCAGATTCTCAACCACTGCGCCACCAGGGAAGCCCCAGAGAAGATTTTTGTCTTTTGTTTTTATTGCATGTATGTGTGTGTTTCTTTTAAGGTAAGAGGCTTTTCATGTTTAAATGTGGATAGAATATCTAGTTACTTTGAGATTAGTAAAAATACTAAAGAAGAGATTATTGATGATGATAATTGATTAATTATTAATAGTTCTGAGAATACAGAAGGGGATGGGGTACAGAGCATAGGTAGAGGAATGATCTTACTCAGCTTAGACTAGAAACAAGGTTTTCTGACCCTCAAATCCAGTGCTCTTTTTCTACACACAGTTATCTGATTTGAAAGTGTGGGTTTGGGCTAGTGGCAATATCCTAATGTTCAGTGTAAAGGAGTTTCTAACTTTTAATCCTGTCTCTGTGGCCTTGGACAAGGTTTTAAATAACTAGCCACAGTATTTTCCATGTTTAAAATGAGGATAACATTTAATATCACTTCTGGAGTTTTATGATCAATTAGTAAACTGTCAGCTAATATTGCTTTAGAGATGAAAAAGACTGGAATGATGATACCTTCTTCTTCATGGATGTTAAAAGCTTATGAGTAATTAAACAACTGTCTCCAGACCAATGAAACTAAAAGAAAAATAAAGAGAATTGGCAGGCATGGTGCCTACTGTGGTTATGCTTCACAGTAAATTGTAGAAAGATCCAGTTTCCATTTCATGTTTCATGAAAGTAGAATTATGGCCACAATGAATGTGGCATGTTCATCCTTGAGTTGCTCCACAGTGAACATTACAGCATGGTGAAGAACAAAGATGATGGATAGGCTTTCACAGATGTCCTGTCACTGATCTTCCTCTGCTATTATGAGAGGCATAGGGTAAGGCCATGAACTCTATTCTACTTGGGTTCAAATACCATTGCCACATTATGAGGTCATATAAATATGCCTCAGGTTGCTCATGTGTAAAATGAGCAAACAAAAACCCTTACCTCATGGGGTTGTTAGGCAGATTAAGTAAGTTATACTATCAAACATATATTGCTAAGACTAGTGCCTTGTATATGATAAGTATTTTTTAAGCACTATCTAATTTTATCATTATTTGCAGAGACACAGGTCTAAGATGAGCTTAAGGCAAAGGGACCAATCTTATGGGGATAAGACAGATTAAGGAAAATATCTGAATGTTCATAATAGGTAAAACTGGGGAACTATGCTAGGGAAGAAAAAATAAGAACCTGGAGTTTAAGGTCCATAAGGAAATCCCTATGGTACAGTGCAAAGAGGTGGCCTTTAAAGTAAAACCTGGGTGGGACAGGATCCCCTTCCCACACTTGTTATCTGCGTGTTGTTGGGCAAGTTACTAAACCACCCTAAGCTTGAGTTCCTTCACGTGCAAATATGGGGATAATAACATCTACCTTTCAGGATTGATTAATGGGAAGACTAGAGATAAAACATATCAAGGTCCAACAGAGTGCTTAAAAGAAAGCAGATAAACACATATTATTCCTGTTATTCCTGTTGTTATTAAAACAACCAAAATAATAATTATAGAAGTAAAGAGAAATGGTTAAATTTCATCTAGATTTTTTTTTTAATTCATAGGGTCAAGTCACAGAAGTATTTCATATTGTGATGTCACATTGCAAAAGGCTAATTTTCATTAAATTATTTTGACTTTACAGTTATCTGAAAATAGATATACATCAAAGGCAAAAACTATGATGAAATTTTTGAGTTTCTGAATTCAGAGGATACGTTGTCGTGTTAGTAAAAAGGACCAATCCCCTTAATATAATAACCATTTTATAGCATGGCGTCGCCACAGTTTTTGAGAGACTACATGCCCTTTTCCTCTATCCTATAGGTTTCATTACTTTGGTTTGTTTGCTTGCTTGTTTTGTGTTTTGTTTTAGTAAAATTTATAAACTGATATTTATGAGTTCTAAAATACTGTGGGAATGATATGGTCTTAAAGACCTTCTCAGTGGATGACTAAATTTTGAGAGAGACTCCTAAGTGTATAACCACAGCACAGAAAAGCACACGATATAATAATACAACTCTTACAAATTTGTCCATATCAAAACAAATGACTGATGATTAAGTTAAACCATAAGAAGTAAGGAATGCAATGAACATCACAGGGTAACACAGTGTTAGTAAAGGTCTACTAAATATCATTTGAAAATGTCATATTTGTTTGTCACTAGTCTGAAGGTTTGTCTGACTACAAATATTTGAATTTTATGAGAGTGAGTTTACATCTGCTTGAAATGAGCCCAAAAGGTTAGAAAGTAACAAAAAGTAGATCTCCCGCTTTTCAATTGCACAGCTAATCCAAGATAACCAATTAGATTTTTTAGGCCATATTTCTCTTCTGAGCCCTCATTCATGTGCTATCCATATGCTCGTTCATCTAGCATGGTTCACCAGCAATTCTGAAACAAGGGAACACATCCATTCTTTTTCATCTCTTCAGAATCTCAAGTTCCTTCTCTATTCAGCTAGTTCTACTTGCTTCCTGTTTAACTGCAAATTACATTTAAATTTTAGGGGTAAGATATTTAAGTGCTTCATAACTCCCTTCAGATTTGCATGGTTTAATTTGGGTTAGTGTTCCTCTTCTTCAAGGTGTTCTTTTTTGGCGTCTTTTCAATAATATCAACTACGCAGACAGTGGTTTCTTGCTCTCAAACTTTCCTATAATTACCCATTGTCACTGGAGTTCTCCTTCTTGCAGAATAACGACTATTAACTCTGCTAGCTTTAAGAGTCTATGGGAAAAACATGGCTTCTTAAGACATTTATATTTTTTCCAGGTAAGATTCCATTTTCTCCAGTTGTTTCTTGAAATGTACCCCCCCTCAATCCACCATGCTCCATCATAGTGTTTTCTTCAGAATTTGAGGTACTTTATACAAGCTATTTATAAAATATTCATTTTTAATTATTCCACTGCTGAGAATACTAAAAAGAAATTATAATAACCCTGACTAAGAATGCTTCCTAATAAAGCTACCTGCCTCTAAACAACAAAATGTTAAAGCAATAGTTTCAAATGAGAAAATGATATATAGAAATGAAAGATAACTTCTAAACTTTGAGATGGAACAGCTAGCATGGTTCACCAAGCAATTTAGAAGTCAGGTGCATTTACTTATTGAGCAAGTGACTAACTACATCATCACAATAGCTTAAAATGTCCAAATTAATTTGTTACGTACGGTTATGAAACATGCATTGGCTCTTTAAAGTTTTATTTGTAGTATCAGTCCTGTATTTTCTAACCCGTCATAATTAATTCACTCCCCTTGCACTTTGAAATCTCCACAATAATAAGAACTTTATCAGGCTGGTGTTGGTATGAAGTGGCACAGCAAACCGAAATCCCACCGGGAGCAGTCCACAGACTTCTCTTCTAAGCAGCAAAAAGCTGTTATCATTTTCTGAATTACAGGAACTATAAAAGGACACTCTACTCAAGCTCCTGCTGAATGTCACCTGAAAAGCAATCACAAAAGGGCTCTGTCTTGGCTTATCTCTGAGCTCTGTCACTACGGCAACCAGCAGGGAATAAGTATCTGTGGGTCTATGAATTTCAGAATCCCATAAAAGCCAGGGCTAAAAAGGCATGTGCAGCCTCTCAGAGATTGACTGCATTAATACATTAGCAAATACTGTGAAACACTGGATAAATGTCAGCAATTATGGAAAAAGCATCTAATAACGATATTCGTTGCCTGTCAAACCCCCGTGAGGTTTGATATGTAACTGCCACTCAAAGTTGTCTGTAATTTTATCTCTTTTATACATCTGAATCCACAGCATTCAAATTTGTACTTTGAAAGTAATAAACTGTAAAGCAGTTCATTCCATGTTGATCACAACTGTCAACAAACATACAATGAAAGAACAAAAAAGACTTTCTTTGGCTGTGGGAACAATCAGTACCAACAATCTCTTGTGGATGTTTATCAAAAAAACACCCTTATATATTCTACATGTAGAATATTAAACAAAGTCATGATGTGGGGGCAGCAATTGATTTGACTATTGATTAAGTCACCTGGAGCTCAAAAGGCTACTTATCATGCATACATTTTCATTTTAAGCCTTCTCTTTGGGTTAGAAAATTCGTAAGAATTTAGCCAATTAGACACAGTTGCAAACATCCCTTTTATTTGTACATCAAAAAATGCCATGGAATTTTTGTTAGCCAAAACAGGCTATCATGCTATCTTTACTACCTTTCTCAAATACAGAATTATGGGCAATTGATTATATCAAAACCCAAGGATCTAAAGCACAACTTAACAAGCTGGGAATACTACTCTTCATATTCATATTTCAGTTGCTCAAGAAAATGACTTATTAAGAAATCTTATCACATATGTTACAGCTGTTCAAATGCAATAGACAGCATGTTAACTTGAAAACACAAATGCCAGAGATTAAGCACTGCACATATGTATTATAAACAACCTTCCATTTCTCAGTTATAGAATAGGGTCGGGTACAAGAGTTCCAATAAGACCTTTCTCAGTTAACAGAGGAAAAGAGCTTGGTTTCTTGAAAAAGAGCAGGGGTGTCTCTGAAGAAAGCAATGATAGGTATTGCAATACTAGGCTAGCAGTTATTTATAGCAATTTAGTGCCAATCACTTGACTTTTTAGTGTTAAGTTTAATATAAATGCAAGAAACATATACTGAGTGTTTATTTTGTGCTGGGGCTATGCTAGGCACTTGAGACACAAAAATGAGTAAGACATGCTTACTACCCTCAAGGAGTTCATAGTCTCATAGAGGAAAGTGTATGTAAACAAGTTACCACAAGTACTCTTTCTAAGAGGTAGCTATTAGAAAAATGTGGTTTGAAGAAACTCTGAGGAAAATTTACAATAACAGATAGTAACTGTATTCCACTGTATACTATTTCTATCAAAAATTATTTATTTATAATCTATTACTTGGCTCAAATGAGATCATGTATATGAAATATGCTTTGTAAACTACAAATCACTATATGTCTCTTAATATACTCACCTACCACTATGTTAAGTAACTATGGGTACCAAAATAGAGTATTGCTGCTCATTCCCTGCCACCTTAATAATATGGCTACTATTCAAGAACACACACGCATATAGGCAAAAGTGCTACAGTGAAAATTTTAAATTCATTTATATTCAAAGACTCCTAAGTGCCAACTTAATAAAGGAAAATAAAGGCAACGTTTGTTTCTCTGTTTCTGCCTCTTACTGAACAAGTATAACTTCAAACCAGTATGAGTACCATTCTGGAAAAAATTAGACTGGATATTTTAAAATTGGAACTACTTTAAGCAACATGGAATACATAAGGACTAGCATGGTACAAGAGAAAGACATTGGCATCAGGGAGGGGGGCAGATTGAGAGCTGAATACTCGTTCTGCATTTCACCTTCTCATTTACCAGTTATGGTTTCAGATCAACATATTCATCCTAAACCGCTAGTTAAAATTAATTGAGGTCCAGTTACCTATAATAAAATGCACCCATTTTAAGTGTGCAGTTCAAGGAGTTTTGACATACACACACACACACACACACACACACACACACACACACTCTTTTAACTACCACCACCACAATCAAAATTTCAAAAAGTTCTATCACTCCCCCAAATTCCCTTGTGTTATTATTTATTGTAAGACTTCTTTATATAACCTGGATAGAGGCCCTTTGTCAAATATATGTTTTGCAGATATTTTCTCCTAGTCTATGGCTTGCTCCCTCCCTTTTTTTCTAAATGGAGTCTTCTGAAGAGCAAAAGTTGCAAATTGTGACGAAGTCCGATTTATCAGGTTTTTTTTTTTTCCTTTTATGGCAAGGGCTGTTAGTATCCTCTCTAAGAAATTTTTCATACTCTAAGGTTGTAGAAGATTTTCTCCTGTATTTTCTCCTACCAGTTTTACATCTGTAGCTTTTGCATTTAGGTCTATGATCCATTTTGAGATAATTTTTGTGTGTGGCATAAGGTAAAGGTTGAAGTTGTCCTTATTGATATCCAGTTGATTCATCACCATTTGTTTAAAAAAAAAAGACCATTCTCTCTCTCTGTTGCATTACTTTGGTATCTTGCACAAAATCAATTGACAACATGCATATAAATCTATATTTGAACGCTTTGTTTTATCCATTGATCTATATGTCTATCTTTGCACAAATACCACACTACCACGAATAATGCATTATATTTTGAAATCAGGCAGTGTAAGTCTTCCAACTTTGTTCTTTTTCAACATTGTTCTGGGAATTCTAGGTCCCTTACACTTCCATATAAATTTTAGAATTAACCTGTCAATTTCTACCCCAAAAGGGCTTACTACTTTTTATTGGGATTGCAGTGTGAGAAGAACTACCACCTTAAAAATACTGTGTTCCAATCCATGACCATGATCTATTTCTCCATTTTTAAGGACTTTATTTTTTCATCAATTATTAGTAGTTTTCCAAAATGAAAAAGCCAACCCACAGAATGGGAGAAAATACTTGCAAACGAAGCAACCAACAGATTAATTTCCAAAATATACAAACAGCTCATGCAGCTCAATATCAAAAAAACAAACAACCCAATCAAACAATCCAGTGGGTGGAAGATCTAAATAGACATTTCTCCAAAGAAGACATATGGATGTCCAAAAAGCACATGAAAAGATGTTCAACATCACTAATTATTAGAGAAATGCAAATCAAAACTACAATGAGGTATCACCTCACATTGGTCAGAATGGCCATCATCAAAAAATCTACCACAATAAATGTTGGAGAGGGTATGGAGAAAAGGGAACCCTCCTACACTGTTGGTAGGAATGAAAATCGGTACAGTCACTATGGAGAACTGTACAGAGGATCCTTAAAAGGCTAAAAATAGAGCTCCCATATGATCCTGCAATCCCACTCCTAGGCATATATCCAGAGAAAACCATAATTCAAAATGATACATGTACCCCAATGTTCATTGCAGCACTATTTACAACAGCCAGGATGTGGAAGCAACCTAACTGTCCATCAACAGAGGAATGGATAAAGAAGATGTGGTACATATATACAACTCAGCCATAAAAAAGAACGAAATAATGCCATTTGCAGCAACATGGACGGACCTAGAGACTGTCATATTGAGTGAAGTAAGCCAGACAGAGAAAAACAAATATCATATGCTATCGCTTATATGTGGAATCTAAAAAAAATGATACAAATGAACTTATTTACAGAACAGAAATAGAGTCAGATGTAGAAAACAAACTTACGGTTACCAAGGGGGAAAAGAAAGGAGGAGGGATAAATTGGGAGATGGGGATTGACATATACACACTACTATATATAAAATAAATAACTAATAAGGACCTACTGTATAGCACAGGTAACTCTTCTCAATACTCTGCAATGACCTATATGGGAAAATAATCTAAAAAAGAGTGGATATATGTATATGTATACCTGTTTCACTTTGCTGTACAGCAGAAACTAACACAACATTGTAAATCAACTATATTCCAATAAAAATTTAAAAAATAAAATCACTTTCCGCAAAAAAAAAAAGTAGTTTTCAGTGTACAGATCTTACACATATTTTGTTAGATTTATCCTTAAATATTTCATGTTTTTGGATGGACTCATGAATGGTACAATTTTTAAACATTCCATTTTCAAATGTTCTTTGGTGCTATATAGTAACACCCCCCCCCCTTTTTTTTGTATGGCAATCTTGTAACCTGTGACCTTGGTAACTTCACTTGTCACTTTTAGTAGCTTTTTGTTGATTACATTGGATATACAAAGAAACAAACTACTAAACATTTTTTATAAAAATAAAGGTAACTTATGTAAATTACACAACAAAATTTTAAAATATGTAATTTAATTTTGTTTTGGTCAGAGAGAATACTCTTAATTTCAATCCTCTTAAAATTTACTGAGACTTTATGGTCCAGGCTATGGTCTACCTTGGGGAATGTACCATATGCACTTGAAAAGAATGTGTATTCTGCCATTGTTGAATAAAGTGTCTATAAACTTCAAATAGGTCAAGTTGGTTAAGAGTGTTGCTCAAATCTATATACTTACCTGTCATTTTCCTGTAAATTGCTGAGACAGGAATGTGAAACCTTTATAATTGTGGATTTGTTTATTCTTTTGGTCCTGTCAGGTTTACTTCACATATTTTGAAACTGTTATTGGGTACATACACATTTAAGGTCGTTATGTCTTCTTGAGGAGCTGTCCTAAAATTCTTTTTTTTATAATTTATTTATTTATCTATCTATCTATCTATCTATTTATTTATTTATTATTTTTGGCTGCGTTGGGTCTTCGTTGCTGCGCGCGGGCTTTCTCTAGTTGCAGCGAGTGGGGGCTACTCTTCCTTGCGGTGCATGGGCTTCTCATTGCGGTGCATGGGCTCTAGGCGCGCAGGCTTCAGTAGCCGTGGCATGTGGACTCAGTCGTTGTGGCTTGCGGGCTCTAGAGCACAGGCTCAGTAGTTGTGGCACAAGGGCTTAGTTGTTTCGCGGCATGTGGGATCTTCCTGGACCAGGGCTCAAACCCATGTCCGCTGCATTGGCAGGTGGATTCTTAACCACTGCGCCACCAGGGAAGCTCCTGTCCTAAATTTAATTATTATGAAATGTTTCTTTTTAGTCCTGGTAATATTCCTTGTTCTGTATTTTGTCTGATGTTAATATAGTTGTTACAGCTTCCTTACTTTTAGTGTTTGCCTGGTAAATTTTTCCCACTCATTATGTCTAACTTACCATTGTCATTATATTTAAAGTATATTTCTTATAGGCAGCATATAGTTGAGTCCTGCTGTTTAAAATTCATTTTGACAGTCTCTGCCCTTTCATGTGTAGACCATTTATATTTACTGTAATTATCAAAATGGTTGGATTTAAACCTACCACCTTGCTATTTGCTTTGTACATATTTCACCTTTTCATTGTTCCTTTTTTCATTTTTCCCTGCCTGATTTTTGAATATTTTTTTAGTATTCCATTACATCTCTTTTAATGGCTTATTATCTTTACATTTTTGCGTGTTTTTTTTTTCAGTGGTTTCTCTAAGGTTTACAGTTTGCATTTTTAATATAATAGACTACCTTAAATTAATATGATACCATTTCATGTATAGGGTAAGAACCCTACAACAGTATAATTCCATTCTGTCTTTTGTGCTATTGTCATGTATTTTACTTCTATATATGTTCAAAACTCCAGATTACTTGTTATTTTATCTTTAAACAGCTATCTTGTAAAGAAATTAAAAACATAAGGAAAAATGTCTTTTATATTTAACCACATTTTTACCATAACTAGCACTCTTCATTCTTCTGTATAGAGCCAAGTTTATTCTGATATCATTTTCCCTCTGCCTAAAGAACTTCAATATTTCTTGTAGCGCATATTTGCTGGGCCCAAATTCTCTCAGTTTTTGTTTGTCTGAAAAAGTCTTTATTTTTCCTTCAGTCTTGAAAGATTATTTTCACCTGATATAGAAGTCTAAGTTGTCATTTTCAAAAACCTTTCAGTAGTTTTAAAATGTCATTCTACTGTTTCTTGGCTTGCATTATTTCTGATGAGAAATCTAAAGAGTTTATGTTACTTCCCTTGTGTAATGTATATTTTTTTACTCTCTCTGCTTTGAAATTTTTCTTTTTATCACTTGTTTTCAGCAATTATGATACTCCTTAGTGTGGAATTTTTCTTTGTGCTTCCCCTTCATGGCATTCATTGAGCTTCCTGGATCTATAAGTTTTATAGTTTTCATCACATATGGACAAATTTCAGAAATTATTTTTTCAATTTTTTTGGTCTTTGACCTCCTTCCCCCCATCCTTTCTCTCCTTCTAAGACTCCAATTGCATGTTAGACTGCTTGATTTTGTCCCAGAGGTCACTGATATTTTTTTAATTTGTTCTTTTTTTTTCCTCTGTGCTTCAGTTTTGATAGTTTCTATTGCTATATCTTCAAGCTCACCGTTTTTGTTTTTGTTTTTGCAGTTTCAAATCTGCTGTTAAGTTCATCAGTAAAATTATCATTTCAGATATTATATTGTTTATCTATCTATCTTCTTTTATACATTCCATTCTCTCCTCATTAAGTTCATGTTTTCCTTTAAATTCTTGAGTGTATGCATAACATTTATAATAGCTTTAGTCCTTATCTGTCAATTTCATTATTTATGTAACTTCTATGTCTATTTCTTTTGACTGATTTCTCTCCTGGTTAGGGGTTAGATTTCCCTGCTTGTTTGTATATAAAGTAACTTTTAACTGGATGCTGGACTCTGTTCTTAGAGGCGGTTACCCATTAATCAGCTTATTCCTTTTGAAAGTTGTTTTTAGACTTGTGGAAGGGCAGTCCTAGAGTAGCCTTCACTCTAAGTCTTGTTTATCCACTCCACTAAGGTGTGACTCTCCTGTGGGTATCTCCTGAATGCTCCATGTGTTCACTGAGGTGTCTCTACTATGGCTTGTGAGAACTCAAACTATTCCCAGTTCTGTGTGAGCTCTGAGAATTGTTTGCCTTACAGCTCCCAGTTAATTACTCTTTTTCCTGGCAGTAGTTCTTTGCCCAATATCCTGGAATTTCACTCTATGAATGCACAGATTGGTATTCAGCTAAAGACCAGGAGAACCCAGAAGTAGATTGGTATTCAGCTAAAGACCAGGAGAACCTTATATAGACTTCTGGAGCTTTTTCTCTGCTAGTACTCTGCCTTGCAAAGTCTAGCTGCCTTGACCTCCCTAAACTCTACTCTCTGTCTCTTCAAACACAATAAAATCGCCAGATTCTGTTTTGGTTTCCTCTCCCTGCCCTGGGACCCAGAAACTGCCTCCAGGCAGGGCTCATTTGCTTCCTTCTTCACAGTCCTGAACTACCTGTTGTCTAATATCTGAAAACAGTTGTTTCACATATTTTATCCAGTCTTCTAGTTGTTTCCAGAGGGAAGAAAATTCCCATAGAAGTTACCCCTTCATGGGCAGAAGCAGCAGTCTTCATGTTTTGGATTTTAATAAACTGAAATCAAGATTAACAACATCAGATCTTAATGCTTGCAAATTTTCTGTTGAGGGCTCACTTTCATGTGTTCTCCCTCATATTTACCGAGTAAATATGTCCCTTGACTGCTTCATCCACCCTCTCGAACTTCTCATTCTCACTGTTCAGGGTATAGCCCATTTCACAACTTTCCATTCCTTTTAAACGTAAACTTTCTTCTACTGCATTCAAAGCTGTTCTTTCTGTCTGTTTAGTCTTTGCCTGTGTTATTTGTAAAAGACTCTATATGTTGACAAGGGCAGTGAACCCTCTGAAGCTACTGAGTCTCACCACCATTAGAAGCAACATTATCCATGACCTTGCCAAATAAAGAAAAAGCCAGTGAAAATGTCCAAAGATTGCCTGAATCTGTCTGACCTAGGACAGGCTAAGAAAGTAATTTAAATAGCATAAGATGACCCTGAAGCTACTCAAAGAATGCTTCTGATTCTGCATGCATATGTGATATAAAGAAGGTGCTTACTCAAGGGAAAAGGAGCCAATGTTTGTTGAGTGCCTACTAAATGCCAGATACTACACCAGGGGTTAGCAAACTTTTTCTGTTAAGGGCCAAATAGTAGATATTTTAGGCTTTGTGGGCCATGTGGTTTTGTTGCAACTAAACATCCCTGCCATTATAGTTATAGTGTAAAAGCAGTTGTATATAATACATAAGCAAATGGTGTGACTGTGCTCCAATAAAACATTATTTACAACCGTCTTGGTGCTGAATTTTTGGATCTGACTCTAAAAGCAAAAATAAACATGTGGGACTATATCAAACTAAAAAGCTTCTGCTTAACAAAGGAAACCATCAACAAAATGAAAAGGCAACCTACTGAATGGGAGAAAATATTTGCAAATCATATATCCTATACGGGACTTAACATCAAAAATATAGTAAGAACTCAAACAACTCAATAGCAAAAAAACAATCTGACTAAAAAATGGGCAGAGGGTCCAAATAGACATTTTTCTAAAGAAGACCTACAGATGGCCAACAGGCACATGAAAAGCTGTTCAACATCATTAATCATCAGGGAAATGCAATTTAGAACTACAGTGAGATATCACCTTAGATCCTGTTACAATGGCGATTATCAAAAAGGCAAGGAATAACAAGTGTTGGTAAGGATGTGGAGAAAAGGGAACCCTTGTGCACTGTTGATGGGGATGTATATTGGTACAGCCACTACAGAAAACAGTATGGAGGTTCTGCAAAAAATTAAAAACAGAACTACCATATGATCCAGCTATTCCACTTCTGGGTATTTATCCAAAGAAAACAAAAACACTATTCAAAAAAGACATAAGCACCCCTACATTCACTGCGGCATTATTTACAATAGCCAAAATATGGAAACAACCTAACTGCCCATAGATGGATGACTGGATAAAGAAGATATGTGTGTGTGTGTGTGTGTGTGTGTGTGTGTGTGTGTGTGTCTAATACTACTAAGCCATAAAAAAGAAGGAAATCTTGCCATTTGTGACAATAGGAATGGACCTTAAGGGTATTATGCTAAGTGAAATAAATCAGATAGAGAAAGACAAATACTGTATGATTTCAGTTATATGTGGAATCTAAAAAAACAAGTGAACAAGCAAAACAAAACACATAGTTACAGAGAACAGACTGGTGGTTACCTGAGGGAAAGGAGTTTGGAGGGTGGGTGAAATGGGTGAAGAGGGTCAATTGTATGATAATGGATGGTAACTAGACTTATTGTGGTGATCACTTTGCAGTGTATACAAATATCAAATCATTATGTTGTACATCTGAACTAATATAATGTTATATACCAATGTTACCTCTATTAAAAAAAGTTTTACAGGACTTCCCTGATGGCCAATGGTTAAGAATCTGCCTTCCAACGCAGGGGATGTGAGTTCAAGCTCTGCTCGGGAAACTAAGATCCCACATGCCGTGGGGCAACTAAGCCTGCACACTCTAGAGCCTGCGCACCACAACTGGAGAGCCCGCACGCCACAACTACTGAGCCCGCGCACTCTGGAGTCCAAAACCCACAACTAGAGAGCCTGGGTGCCGCATCTACTGAGGCTGCATGCCACAACTAGAGAGAAGCCCACACACTGCAAAGAAGAGCCAGCATACTGCAACTAAAGACGCGATGTGGCCAAATAAATAAATTAAAAAAAAATTTTTAAAAATATTTACAAAAAGAGAAGATGGCGGAAGAGTAAGACGCGGAGATCACCTTCCTTCCCACAGATACAGTAGAAATACATCTACACGTGGAACTGCTCCTACGGAACACCCACTGAGCGCTGACAGAAAACGTCCGACCTCTAAACAGGCAAGAAACTCCCCCCGTACTTGGGTAGGGCAAAAGAAAAAAGAAATAACAGAGACAAAAGAATAGGGACGGCACCTGCACCAGTGGGAGGGAGCTGTGAAGGAGGAAAGATTTCCACGCACTAGGAAGCCCCTTTGCGGGCAGAGACTGCGGGTGGCAGAGGGGGGGAAGCTTCGGAGCCACGGAAGAGAGCGCAGCCACAGGGGTGCGGAGGGCAAAGCGGAGAGATTCCTGCACAGAGGCTCGGCAATGAGCAGCACTCACCAGCCCGAGAGGCTTGTCTGCTCCCCCGCCAGGGCGGGCGGGGCTGGGAACTGAGGCTTGGGCTTCGGTCGGATCGCAGGGAAAGGACTGGGGTTGTCGGCGTGAACACAGCCTGAAGGGGTTAGTGCACAACAGCTAGCCGGGAGGGAGTCCGGGAAAAAGTCTGCAGCTGCCGAAGAGGCAAGAGACTTTTTCTTCCCTCTTTGTTTCCTGGTGCGTGAGGAGAGGGGATTCAGAGCGCCGCCTAAACGAACTCCAGAGACGGGCGCGAGCCGCGGCTAACAGCGCGGATCCCACAGCAACAGGGGCGCAGAGGGAAAAACGGAGAGACCCCCGCACAGAGGCTCGGCGCTGAGCAGCGCTCACCAGCCCGAGAGGCTTGTCTGCTCACCCAACGGGGCGGGCGGGGCTGGGAGCTGAGGCTCAGCTTCGGTCGGATCGCAGGGAGAGGACAGGGGCTGGCGGCGTGAACACAGCCTGAAGGGGTTAGCGCACCACAGCTGGCTGGGAGGGAGTCCAGGGAAAAAGTCTGCAGCTGCCGAAGAGGCAAGAGACTTTTTCTTGCCTCTTTGTTTCACGGCGCGCAGGGAGAGGGGATTCAGAGCGCCGCCTGAACAAGCTCCACAGACGGGCGCGAGCCGCAGCGATCAGCGCGGGACCCAGACACGGGCGTGAGATGCTGGGGCTGCTGCTGCCGCCTCCAAAAAGCCTGTGTGTGAGCACAGGTCACTCTCCACACCGCCCCTCCCGGGAGCCTGTGCAGCCCGCCACCGCCAGGCTCCCGTGATCCGGGGACAAGTTCCCCGGGAGAACACACGGCGCACCTCAGGCTGCTGCAACGTCACGCCGGCCTCTGCCGCCGCAGGCTCGCCCCGCCTCTTCCGTACCCCTCCCTCCCCGCGGCCTGGGTGAGCCAGAGCCCCCGAAGCAGCTGCTCCTTTAACCCCGTCCTGTCTGGGCGGGGAACAGACGCCCTCAGGTGACCTACACGCAGAGGCGGGTCCAAATCCAAAGCTGATCCCCAGGAGCTGTGCGAACAGAGAAGAGAAGGGGAAATCTCTCCCAGCAGCCTCAGAAGCAGCGGGTTAAAACTCCACAAACAACTTGATGTGCCTGCATCTGTTGAATACCTGAATAGACAACGAATCATCCCAAATTCAGGAGGTGGACTTTCGGAGCAGGATATATTAATTTTTCCCCTTTTCCTTTTTTTTGTGAGTGTATATGTATATGCTTCTGGGTGAGATTTTGTCTGTATAGCCCTGCTTTATAATAGCTTTATTTTACTTCACTATATTGTAGCCTCCTTCTTTCTTTCTTTCTATTTTTTCTCCCTTTTACTCTGAGCCGTGTGGACGAAAGGCTCTTGGTGCTCCAGCCAGGCATCAGGGCCGTGCCTCTGAGGTGGGAGAGCCAACTTCAGGACACTGGTCCACAAGAGACCTCCCAGCTCCACGTAATACCAAACGGCGAAAATCTCTCAGAGATCTCCATCTCAACATCAAGACCCAGCTTCACTCAACGACCAGCAAGCTACAGTGCTGGACACCCTATGCCAAACAACTAGCAAGACAGGAACACAGCCCCATCCATTAGCAGAGAGGCTGCCTAAAATCATAATAAGGCCACAGACACCCCAAAATACACCACCAGACGTGGACGTGCCCACCAGAAAGACGAGATCCAGCCTCATCCACCAGAACTCAGGCACTAGTTCCCTCCACCAGGAAGCCTACACAACCCACTGAACCAACCTTAGCCACTGGGGACAGATACCAAAAACAACGGGAACTACGAACCTGCAGCCTGTGAAAAGGAGACCCCAAACACAGTAAGATAAGCAAAATGAGACGACAGAAAAACACACAGCAGATGAAGGAGCAGGGTCAAAACACTCCAGATTTAACAAATGAAGAGGAAATAGGTAGTCTACCTGAAAAAGAATTCAGAATAAGGATAGTAAGGATGATCCAAAATCTTGGAAATAGAATAGACAAAATGCAAGAAACATTTAACAAGGACGTAGAAGAACTAAAGAGGAACCAAGCAATGATGAAAAACACAATAAATGAAATTAAAAATACTCTAGACAGGATCAATAGCAGAATAACTGAGGCAGAAGAAAGGATAAGTGACCTGGAAGATAAAATGGTGGAAATAACTACCGCAGAGCAGGATAAAGAAAAAAGAATGAAAAGAACTGAGGACAGTCTCAGAGACCTCTGGGACAACATTAAACGCACCAACATTCGAATTATAGGGGTCCCAGAAGAAGAAGAGAAAAAGAAAGGGACTGAGAAAATACTTGAAGAGATTATAGTTGAAAACTTCCCTAATATGGGAAAGGAAATAGTTAATCAAGTCCTGGAAGCACAGAGAGTCCCATACAGGATAAACCCAAGGAGAAACACGCCAAGACACATATTAATCAAACTGTCAAAAATTAAATATAAGGAAAACATATTAAAGGCAGCAAGGGAAAAACAGCAAATAACACACAAGGGAATCCCCATAAGGTTAACATCTGATCTTTCAGCAGAAACTCTGCAAGCCAGAAGGGAGTGGCAGGATATACTTAAAGTCATGAAGGAGAAAAACCTACAACCAAGGTTACTCTACCCAGCAAGGATCTCATTCAGATGTGATGGAGAAATTAAAACCTTTACAGACAAGCAAAAGCTGAGAGAGTTCAGCACCACCAAACCAGCTTTACAACAAATGCTAAGGGAACTTCTCTAGGCAAGAAATACAAGAGAAGGAAAACACCTACAATAACAAACCCAAAACATTTAAGAAAATGGGAATAGGAACATACATATCGATAATTACCTTGAATGTAAATGGATTAAATGCTCCCAACCAAAAGACACAGGCTGGCTGAATGGATACAAAAACAAGACCCATATATATGCTGTCTACAAGAGACCCACTTCAGACCTAGAGACACATATAGACTGAAAGTGAGGGGATGGAAAAAGATATTCCATGCAAATGGAAATCAAAAGAAAGCTGGAGTAGCAATTCTCATATCAGACAAAATAGACTTTAAAATAAAGACTATTACAAGAGACAAAGAAGGACACTATATAATGATCAAGGGATCGATCCAAGAGGAAGGTATAACAATTGTAAATATTTATGCACCCAACATAGGAGCACCTCAATACATAAGGCATATACTAACAGCCATAAAAGGGGAAATCGACAGCAACACAATCATAGTAGGGGACTTTAACACCCCACTTTCACCAATGGACAGATCATCCAAAATGAAAATAAATAAGGAAACACAAGCTTTAAATGATACATTAAACAAGATGGACTTAATTGATATTTATAGGACATTCCACCCAAAAACAACAGAATACACATTTTTCTCAAGTGCTCATGGAACATTCTCCAGGATAGATCATATCTTGGGTCACAAATCAAGCCTTGGTAAATTTAAGAAAATTGAAATTGTATCAAGTATCTTTTCCGACCACAACGCTATGAGACTAGATATCAATTACAGGAAAAGATCTGTAAAAAATACAAACACATGGAGGCTACACAATACACTGCTTAATAACGAAGTGATCACTGAAGAAATCAAAGGGGAAATCAAAAAATACCTAGAAACAAATGACCATGGAGATACGACGACCCAAAACCTATGGGACGCAGCAAAAGCAGTGCTAAGAGGGAAGTTTATAGCAATACAAGCCTACCTCAAGAAACAGGAAACATCTCGAATAAACAACCTAACCTTGCACCTAAAGCAATTAGAGAAAGAAGAACAAAAAAACCCCAAAGCCAGCAGAAGGAAAGAAATTATAAAGATCAGGTCAGAAATAAATGAAAAAGAAATGAAGGAAACAATAGCAAAAATCAATGAAACTAAAAGCTGGTTCTTTGAGAAGATAAACAAAATTGATAAACCATTAGCCAGACTCATCAAGAGAAAAAGGGAGAAGACTCAAATCAATAGAATTAGAAATGAAAAAGGAGAAGTAACCACTGACACTGCAGAAATACAAAAGATCATGAGAGATTACTACAAGCAACTCTATGCCAATAAAATGGACAACCTGGAAGAAATGGACAGATTCTTAGAAATGCACAAACTGCCGAGACTGAACCAGGAAGAAATAGAAAATATGAACAGACCAATCACAAGCACTGAAATTGAAACTGTGATTAAAAACCTTCCAACAAACAAAAGCCCAGGACCAGATGGCTTCACAGGTGAATTCTATCAAACATTTAGAGAAGAGCTAACACCTATCCTTCTCAAACTCTTCCAAAATATTGCAGAGGGAGGAACACTCCCAAACTCATTCTACGAGGCCACCATCACCCTGATACCAAAACCAGACAAAGATGTCACAAAGAAAGAAAACTACAGGCCAATATCACTGATGAACATAGATGCAAAAATCCTCAACAAAATACTAGCAAACAGAATCCAAGAGCACATTAAAAGGATCATACACCATGATCAAGTGGGGTTTATCCCAGGAATGCAAGGATTCTTCAATATACGCAAATCAATCAATGTGATACACCATATCAACAAATTGAAGGAGAAAAACCATATGATCATCTCAATAGATGCAGAGAAAGCTTTCGACAAAATTCAACACCCATTTATGATAAAAGCCCTGCAGAAAGTAGGCATAGAGGGAACTTTCCTCAACATAATAAAGGCCATATATGACAAACCCACAGCCAACATTGTCCTCAATGGTGAAAAACTGAAACCATTTCCACTAAGATCAGGAACAAGACAAGGTTGCCCACTCTCACCACTATTATTCAACATAGTTTTGGAAGTGTTAGCCACAGCAATCAGAGAAGACAAAGAAATAAAAGGAATCCAAACTGGAAAAGAAGAAGTAAAGCTGTCACTATTTGCAGATGACATGATACTATACATAGAGAATCCTACAGATGCTACCAGAAAACTCCTAGAGCTAATCAATGAATTTGGTAAAGTAGCAGGATACAAAATTAATGCACAGAAATCTCTCGCATTTCTATACACTAATGACGAAAAATCTGAAAGTGAAATTAAGAAAACACTCCCGTTTACCATTGCAACAAAAAGAATAAAATATCCAGGAATAAACCTACCTAAGGAGACAAAAGACCTGTATGCAGAAAATTATAAGACACTGATGAAAGAAATTAAAGATGATACAAATAGATGGAGAGATATACCATGTTCCTGGATTGGAAGAATCAACATTGTGAAAATGACTCTACTACCCAAAGCAATCTACAGATTCAATGCAATCCCTATCAAACTACCACTGGCATTTTTCACAGACCTAGAACAAAAAATTTCACAATTTGTATGGAAACACCAAAGACCCCGAATAGCCAAAGCAATCTTGAGAACGAAAAATGGAGCTGGGGGAATCAGGCTCCCTGACTTCAGACTATATTACAAAGCTACAGTAATCAAGACAGTTTGGTACTGGCACAAAAACAGAAATATAGATCAATGGAACAGGATAGAAAGCCCAGAGATAAACCCGCACACATATGGTCACCTTACCTTTGATAAAGGAGGCAAGAATATACAGTGGAGAAAAGACAGCCTCTTCAATAAGTGGTGCTGGGAAAATTGGACAGATACATGTAAAAGTATGAAATTAGAACACTCCCTGACACCATGCACAAAAATAAACTCAAAATGGATTAAAGACCTAAATGTAAGGCCAGACACTATCAAACTCTTAGAGGAAAACATAGGCAGAACACTCTATGACATACATCACAGCAAGATTCTTTTTGACCCAGCTCCCAGAGAAATGGAAATAAGAACACAAATAAACAAATGGGACCTAATGAAACTTAAAAGCTTTTGCACAGCAAAGGAAACCATAAACAAGACCAAAAGACAACCCTCAGAATGGGAGAAAATATTTGCAAATGAAGCAACTGACAAAGGATTAATCTCCAAGATTTACAAGCAGCTCATGCAGCTCAATAACAAAAAAACGAACAACCCAATCCAAAAATGGGCAGAAGACCTAAATAGACATTTCTCCAAAGAAGATATACAGATTGCCAACAGACACATGAAAGAATGCTCAACATCATTAATCATTAGAGAAATGCAAATCAAAACTACAATGAGATATCATCTCACACCGGTCAGAATGGCCATCATCAAAAAATCTAGAAACAATAAATGCTGGAGAGGGTGTGGAGGAAAGGGAACACTCTTGCACTGTTGGTGGGAATGTAAATTGATACAGCCACTATGGAGAACAGTATGGAGGTTCCTTAAAAAACTACAAATAGAACTACCATACGACCCAGCGATCCCACTACTGGGCATATACCCTGAGAAAACCATAGTTCAAAAAGAGTCACGTACCAAAATGTTCATTGCAGCTCTATTTACAATAGCCAGGACATGGAAGCAACCTAAATGTCCATCGACAGATGAATGGATAAAGAAGATGTGGCACATATATACAATGGAATATTACTCAGCCATAAAAAGAAATGAAATGGAGGTATTTGTAATGAGGTGGATGGAGTTAGAGTCTGTCATACAGAGTGAAGTAAGTCAGAAAGAGAAAAACAAATACAGTATGCTAACACATATATACGGAATCTAAGGGGAAAAAAAAAAAAAAAGCCATGAAGAACCTAGTGGCAAGACGGGAATAAAGACACAGACCTACTAGTGAATGGACTTGAGGATATGGGGAGGGGGTGGGGTGAGATGTGACAGGGTAAGAGAGTGTCATGGACATATATACACTACCAAATGTAAAATAGATAGCTAGTGGGAAGCAGCCGCATAGCACAGGGAGATCAGCTCGGTGCTTTGTGACCACCTAGAGGGGTGGGATGGGGAGGGTGGGAGGGAGGGAGATGCAAGAGGGAAGAGATATGGGAACATATTGTATGTGTATAACTGATTCACTTTGTTATAAAGCAGAAGCTAACACACCATTGTAAGGCAATTATACTTCAATAAAGATGTTTAAAAAAAAAAAAATTACAAAAACAGATGGAGAGTAGGGTTTGGGCTGAATTGCCAAACCCTGCATTATGTTATGTGCTTTACAAATTAGGTAAAACCATGTGGAAATGCTAATATTCAACCACTTTATCCTTTAAAAATAGAAATTTCATATGGTTCAAACTATTATGTTAATTCATTTAATCTTCACAATAGACTTTCAAGGGTATTAACATCATCTTCATTTTGCAGATGAGGAAAATGAAATTCATATGATAAGTAACTTATCCAAATGACAGCAATACTGGGATTTGATGAACTTGGATTGTCTGCTTGCTTGTTTCTCTCATACACACACACAATTAAACATATGCTGATACAAATTCGCTCAGTGTAGTGGCTCCCCCACTCCTAAATTTGTTATTCTACTTACCAATAAAGAAATATCGAGTTTTGAAAATTTTTATTAGAAAGAAAATAAACCTGATTCTCAAATGAGTCACTCTCTTCTTTATCAAGTCACTATAATCATACCAATTCATCATTTAGTTGTTTATTGTCATAGATGTCAACTTAATGGAGCTCTGAACAACTCAGATGAGTGAATGTATAAAACACTATGTTTAAAAAAAAAATACTACATTTGATCCTGCAGAGCATACAAAAATGAGGAAGAGACTTCTTACTCCCAATTTTTAGAATTTACAAAATTGAGGAATACAAGTATACAAATTAAAATATAATTAGGTTTGTTTAATTTGTTTAACTTAAGGGACATTTGGTTCCTTTCTCTGGGAAGCCATTTTTTCTCCACCCCGTCTGTTAGAGAAATTGGTTGTTTCCTCTCCTATGATCCCACTGCATTTACATAAACTTCAATTGCCACTGTTTATATATCTGTCTCACACTATACTTTGCAAAAACCCTGAGGAATAGGACCTTATGCTTGCAACTTTAAGGGCCAGTGTGGTTACTGGCCTATAAGAGTTGTTACACAAATGTCAAGTGAATGAATAGACGGATGAAAGAAACAGTAATAGCCAAAGGTCAGCCGTATATTAGACATCATCTAGTACAGACTACTTCAATCTTCAAAATAAATGTAGGAGTAACTATATTTGTAACTACTGACTCTTAGTTTTCACGAAATTCTGGGAGCATTATTTGTGTTTTATGGTTATAGAGACTGAGACCCAAAGGGTTTAATCAAGTTATTTGTGGTTAGTCAGGTAAGTAATGGAGCCAGGTGAGAGGAATAAGGAAGCAAAGAACAAAAATACGGATAAATAAAAATAATTTAAATAGAAAAACAAATAGAAACTAATTTCTAAGATGGTTGAAGAAGGTGTCATGGGAAGAGGGATATAGGCAAAGTTTCTTAAGGAAAGGTCTTGAAGAAAAGAGATAATTGCTATAGGTATTCTAGGTAGAAGGAACAGTATGATTAAATAACAGAGTGGAGCACGAAGTTATGTCTGAAGAACAGCAAAAGGAATATTTAGCTACAGTGGAGATACATGTGGTATCATACTCAATCATTTATTCAAGAAATATTTATTGAGAAATTACTCCGGGCCTGTATGGGAAAATAAACCTAGAGGGGAAGTTTCAGACTCAAGAATGAAGGTTTTAAATGACAGCATAAAAATCTGTACAGACATAACCACATATTGGGTTGCCACTGAAGATAAGGGAGGCTGAATGTGACTTGTTCTGCACTTTAGAAATATTAACCTTGCAGCAATGGATGGAATGACTATAGTGGAGGTTATGAGTTTACTTAGTAGGTAGGTAACTATAGTGTGGTAGGTATGTGGTAACAGGGAGAGTCTGTACTGGGACAGCAGCTCCTATAAAGTGGAGGGTGGGGATCTAGTATCAGGGGAATGTTTATAATTTGACACCTGCCAAACACAAATCGTCAGGGAGAAGTTACAGGAGAAAATGGTCTCCATCAGAAGGATCAAAGTAGATGACATTCCCTCATTCACGAATTCTTTTTAATTAAAAAAAAAAAAGGAATAAGTCATGTGTATGATTTTTTATTTTTATTTCATAGAAAAGCCACTGTATAATGATTCTGTTTATAAATGATCTCATTTTCAATGTGAAAGTATTTAATATTTAGTAAGTAGCTTTCTGACTCCTAACACATGTCTAAAGACCTCTGGTCCTAAAATTCCTAATTTCTCAAATTCTGAATGAACATTCCTTAGCCAATGATGGAACCACAGAAGACCATTAGTAATCTCAAAAGAAAAAAAGGGGGTGGGGCACAACAAAAAAGTATTAAAAACTGAAGGATTTTTCTTCCATTGTATAAGTATTATTAAAACCTGGAGTTTTAAAAACTACATATATTCAAATTGTCTGCATTATAATAAAGTGCCTTGACATAATTCACAGTGTTAAAATTATTTCTACTCTCTGGAAACCAAGAGTGTCCTTGTTAAAGTGTAAAAAGATTTCGTCTACCCGCAACTCCTTGTTCTCACAGCTGAACTGTCACAGCATGAAAACATTCCCCTACTGGTCAAGCTTTAGATACCTATTTCCCTGGTGAAAGAGTGCAAAAGGAACTGAAAGAGTTATTGACAATTCATACAGTATCCCACATCGCATTAGAGTACAACTACAAGCAAAGAAAATATTTTAACTCTGAAGACAGATGGGGCAACAATGTTTTAAATGATTGTTAACTTCACTGAATAGTACTGAAAATGTCAAGATTGTAGTCTATCAGGTCTGAAAGAGACTCAAGATTATACAAGAATCTACTTATAAGAAGTCTATTTCTTTGTCCTGTTTGCTAAGTCAAAGGTTAATGAGAAGTACATTGAAGAAAACACCTCCTGTGTTACTGCAAAGTATTTCTCATGCAACATAAAAACGTAAATGAACAAATATTTTAATCTAGTCCTTCACTAACTTCCTTTAAAATACAGCTTTATTGATGTATAATTTACATGCTATAAAATTTACTCTTTTTTGTGTGTATTCAATGATTTTTAGCAAATTTACAGAGTTGTGCAACCATCACCACAATCTAATTTTAGAACATTTCCACCATCCCAAACTATTAACTTTTTTTTTTTGCTTGCTTGCTCTTTTTATTTTTTAACATCTTTATTGGAATATAATTGCTTTACAATGTGGTGTTAGTTTCTGCTGTATAACAAAGTGAATCAGCTGTATGCATACAGATATCCCCATATCCCCTCCCTCTTGCATCTCCCTCTCGCCCTCCCTATCCCACCCCTCTAGGTGGTCACAAAGCACTGAGCTGATCTCCCTGTGCTACGCGGCTGCTTCCCACTAGCTATCTATTTTACATTTGGTAGTGTATATATGTCAATGCCACTCTCTCACTTCGTCCCAGCTTACCCTTCCCCCCACCCCCGTGTCCTTAAGTCCATTCTCTGCGTCTGCATCTTTATTCCTGTCCTGCCCCTAGGTTCCTCAGAACCTTTTTTTTCAAAAATTAGATTCCATATATATGTGTTAGCATACGGTATTTGTTTTTCTCTTTCTGACTTACTTCACTCTGTATGACAGACTCTAGGTCCATCCACCTCACTACAAATAACTCAATTTTGTTTCTTTTTATGGCTGAGTAATATTCCATTGTACATATGTGCCACACCTTCATCCATTCATCTGTCAATGGACACTTAGGTTGCTTCCATGTCCTGGCTATTGTAAATAGTGCTGCAATGAACATCGTGGTACATGACTCTTTTTGAATTATGGTTTTCTCAGGGTATATGCCCAGTAGTGGGATTGCTGGGTCATACGGTAGTTCTAATTTTAGTTTTTCAAGGAACCTCCATACTGTTCTCCACAGTGGCTGTATCATTTACATTCCCACCAACAGTGCAAGAGGGTTCCCTTTTCTCCACACCCTCTCCAGCATTCACTGCTTGCAGATTTTTTGATGATGGCCATTCTGACCGGTGTGAGGTGATACCTCATTGTAGTTTTGATTTGCATTTCTCTAACGATTAGTGATGTTGAGCATCCTTTCATGTGTCTGTTGGCAATCTGTACATCCTCTTTGGAGAAATGTCTATTTAGGTCTTCTGCCCATTTTTGCATTAGGTTGTTTTTTTGATATTGAGCTGCATGAGCTGCTTGTATATTTTGGAGATTAATCCTTCGTCAGTTGCTTCGTTTGCAAATATTTTCTCCCATTCTGAGGGTTGTCTTTTGGTCTTGTTTATGGTTTCCTTTGCTGTGCAAAAGCTTTTAAGTTTCATTAGGTCCCATTTGTTTATTTTTGTTTTTATTTCCATTTCTCTAGGAAGTGGGTCAAAAAGGATCTTGCTATGATTTATCTCAGTGTTCTGCCTATGTTTTCCTCTAAGAGTTTTATAGTGTCTGGCCTTACATTTAGGTCTTTAATCCAACTTGAGTTTATTTTTGTGTATGGTGTTAGGGAATGTTCTAATTTCATTCTTTTGCATGGAGCTGTCCAGTCTTCCCAGCACCACTTATTGTAACTTCTTGATCTAAGATATTTCTATCAATTTATGGAAGCCACTGGTATCTAAAGCTACTATATGTTCATAGCCACACAAATTTCTGCAACTGAGCAGGAAAAGTACAAACTAACCTCACTTTTAATGACCTTTATAACCAATCCTCTACACTGGCACTGGGAAGAAAATGTTCAGGTGCTTTCTCTGGAAGTTAAACCATCCTAAATATTCAGTTATGGCACACAGTCTTGGAAAGAAATTAATTATATTTTTGTTGGTAACACATTTCAGGCTGTTTACACAGCTGACATTTCTCAGCTGTACCCAATTCATACCCTAAGCTGTGAGGACGATCTTATTTTGTAGCAGATGCCTCCACTTGAGTGATTTAAATAAGTATAAAAACACCATCATTGCCTGCAACAATATAGATTACAAGCACCAGTTTAGTGAGTTGTTATAGTCCTAATGAAAGAAAGGTTTCATGACATTTCTTTGGCTAGAAGCTCCTTAGAAAACTACAGTTATAAGCAATTTTTGCCAAAACTCAAGCACTGGAGTTAGTGGATCTGCTATGGCACCGATTAAAAGCAGCTTGGCCCTAAACATCTTTGTTGTATCAATCATGAAGCTCAAGGCAACATCCTGCCAATATGGCAACATATGCTCTGGGGAGGTATAGGCAGGCATCACTTGGCAGGTTCTGGGACAAGGTGGAAATATGAAAAATGAGGCAGTAAGAATCAAGTTTCTTAATGGAGATTCCCTCTTGTGTCTGCTGTGACTTATAGTACCAGGTAGCATCACAGACTTCCATATGGTAAGTTTTAGATGCTTTCCATATTTTCCCATAGTAATAAAATTGCATAGAACTCTTTGGTAAAAAATTAAATAAAGATCATTAAAATGTGAGATCATTAAAATGTGAGACAGTGCCAACTCAAGTCAATGATTTAACAACTAAAATGTATAAGGTACTATGTTACAGAAGAATTTATTGTATTTCACTGATTTTGCCTATCACTCTTGGAACTTGCTTCTGATAAGCCTATTTCAGCCTGGTTTCTACAGGTGTGGAGCCCAAGAGCAGCTGGCATTTCCAACCCTATTAAGACCCACATCTCTGGACCTTATTACCTTAAACCAGACAATTATTTTTGCTTCAAACTTTTTAACATAGAAATTTTCAAACATACATGAAACTTGAGAGAATAGTATACAAAAATCAAATATACACGTTACCCACCTTCAACAATGATCAATAGACAGCTAATTTGGATTTATCTATATCCCCACTCACTCCCCCAACCCCAGAGGTTATTTTGAAGCAAATCTCAGGTACCGTTTCATTTACGTAAACCAGTCAATTCCTGCCTGTGATCTCTTTCTGAGTTATGTTAATATTAATTATAATACTGACTCTCATTTACTGAGTGTCTACTATGAGGCAAGTACTGTATATATATATTATCGTTAATCCTCATCACAATTCTTCAGATCAGTGAGGTAACTGAAACTCAGAGAATTTAAGTAACATGCTCAATCTTAATTATTTTCTTCTATTAAAGTTATTATTTATTGTAGCAGGTTATTAGACAATGCTAAGAACATTTCTGGTTTCCTCACGTCTTCTCGGGTAAACAGAAAGCTATCATTTATGTATGTTACTCTCTTAATTTTATAAAAATAAATGTATCACATTTTCTATCAGTCTAATGGGGAAAAAACAAACTAAAAACAACAACCACATCCTTACTAACTTAGCCATGGACAACCAACCAATAACTCTAATGATATACTATAATGTCAATATTAAAATCAGTTGTTTATAAATAAATGTAACTGCCTATACACAAATAATTTTTGTCTGAAGTGTTCACTTAAAGAACAAATTTTGCTATCTTCTGATTATTTTTAAAGTTTCATAATCCATAAAACATTTTCCAAAGGCACAGTGTTTAGATTGTGGAATAATTAGACTCAAGTGGCATCTACATAAACAGATTGTTCAAAAATGTTTCTGTCTTCCACAAAGAATTCCTTTAGATTAAAGTATATGATGGTAGTGCTGAGAGAGGAGTAGTAATTATTATCCAGATAGAAATGTAATATTTACTAGAAAATAAGAAATGGTAATTAAACTCTTAGCAATAATCATTATTTGGGTATTTATTGTTAGAAGATGTTTACATCTTTTTAGCCCTATTTACTTTAAAAATAAGACTTACTTCAAAATTCTTGAAACATTCTAATTTTTTACTTTAAAAGAAAAATGGGTATCTGGTTAGAACAACCAAGATTATGATAAAAGTAGCCAAAATGGCCTCCTCAGATGATGAAATTTACTCTCTTGGAAAAGAATAATCACTGGAAACAGGACAGAGATAGGAAACATTTCAAAATTTACAACAGGAAAATTATTATGAGTAGACGTAATAATAGTTAAAAATTACAGACTAGGTCTTTTCTTCGAGTTTTTTATGGTAGTGAAAATTATGAGTGTGTTTAAGAATAAAGTGCTATTAATATTAACTATAAAAAGTAACTTTTTAAGGTACAGGTCTAACTATTGGAGATGCAGTTTTAAAATTAAATAAAATGATTAGATTGATTTTGAAGTATCTGTAATTTAGGGAAAATATTTTTGTGTTTGGGACATTTCATTAGTAATATCTGAATATCTGTATTTTTTTAATCAAGGAAAAATTTAAGTCAAATCAAGCAGCATCAAGTTCCTGATATTGATGTTGTAACATTACCAAGAGAATGCTGATATACTTGGCTTATTGACACCAGTTCTGCAAGTGAACTCAAATTATTACAATTCGTCTTATCCTCAACATTATTTGATTTATAAAATTCTTCCAATGGATTCAGAGCATTTGATTCTGCTTAATATCACTGCCAATTAGACTGAAAGTGGCAAAAGAGAGAGGAGGATATAAAACTGCCAACTCAGCTGTCACTTACGGAGTCATCTGTGGCAGAAGATGGCCAGCCCTCCCATAACTGATGGCGAACAGGGATACTCGTAAGGTCATACACATTTCTCTTTACCTTTAAAAAGAAAGAGAATAATTAAAATAGGGTTTCCACATGACTTATGTTAGTTGCCAGTCAATTTACGTGATACACTGTGTTTCCTCTGTTTTCGAGACTCAAAACAAGAATTTGAAACTAGGAAAACACAAATCATAAAAATTTTATTAAAAAATCTAAACCAATTTTAAACCAAGGTTAGATGAAATAATAGTTCAAGCAACAACCCCCCACCCCACCCCGCTGATTATTTTTATATTCCTGGATGGCTTCAAGTTTCTTTTCAGTCAAGAAACTTCAAGTACACAGTTCACGTAGGACAGACTACACGACCTAATTTATAATTATACATTTTAATAATCTATTTAATTTTAACAATGACTCAAGATATGCAATGGTTCAAATAAAAGATACGTCCCTAGTTTCTAAGTGGGACAGAAAAGGGTGTTAGTTTTTTTTCCAAGGGGGTGGAAGGAAAAACCTGAAGTTTCCTTCATTGTTTTATGTACATTTCAAGGATATAACAACTTATTAATAAAGCAGCACAGGGTTATTTCTTTGAAATCATTCCAAATTAGAAACTATTTCAACAGAATATTTATTAGCTGAGAGCCATCCATTAATATGCTATTTAGGCCCTTCCCCAAAAGAAAATATAGTAATGATAGTTTTTATTTTAAATACTGGTAAAGTTAAAAAACTGTTTCTCTCAAAAGTAACATTATACCTTTTAACTTTATTTGTTTGTTTGTTTGTTTTTGGCCACACCCACGCGGCTGGTGGGATCTTAGTTCCCCAACTAGGGATGGAGCCTGCGCCCACAGCAATGAAAGTGCGGAGTCTTAACCACTGGACTGCCAGGGAATTCCCAATACCTTTTAACTTTAAAAGGAGAAGAGGTAAGTGATTTATCAGAATAAAGTGTTGGAAGGTTAAACTCTTTATCCAGTAATTATCATATCTTTCTTTAGATTTTTTTTCTAAATAGATTACAAAAATTCTCTTTCATTCCATATTTACAAACAAAATAAATTATCAAATCGTAAGAATGAAGAGATCATCCACCTTAGCTAACTCTTCAGGTTAGTTCTGGGGTTACCCTGCTGTAACAATGAAGCTAATTTTGAAATGCTGCACATAATAAGTTCTATAATGACTTCAATGTGGAAAACAAGCAGCATTCATTCATGTTTTTAAAATGCAGAAGCCTGAAGTATCGTGTTGTCCAATTACAGCATTTTGTATCACATTACTGTTTACTATACATAAACACATCTAAGTTACCATTCCAGTGAAAGAGAGAAATATATTCACTGGGGAAAGAAAGAAACAAAACAAAACCCAGAACTTAATCTATTTTTATCTCTAATGTACACCTGTGAAAAAAGACTTAGTAAATGAGAACTGAGGCGCTTGGGGGCATGGTTTGATCCCCACTCAATTCAAACAAACAGCTTTTTTTCACAGATTCTTAGCCATGGCCAGTCTACCATGCAGTATTTTGTTTATGGTCAGTCACATCAAGTCTGGAAATTTTCATTAGTCATTATCAACCCAACAATTTAACCAAATGCAATCTAACCTCTTACCACTTCCACTAGCTAGGACTATTCTGTCACGCTTAAACATTGGTGCTCTTGGGGGAAAGGTGTTCCATAAACACAAAGTATTATTATTATTATTGTTTATTAATAAAAGAAAGTGAGAGGACAAAAGAAGGGAGTATGAGGAAATTTTAGGTCTCAAGGCAAAAAATTCCTTTCTTAAAGTTAGTTTTAATTATGTCGTCTAGATAAGCCAAGGGTCAGCAGCTATTTTGAAGGTGGAGGGGAAGGCAGGACAAATATTTACATCTGTTGGAAAGGTGGCAAGGCTACCCTTGCATTGGAGAATATACACAAATACTATGAGTTGAGTATATAAACAAATAACTCTGGAGTGGGATTCTTTAAATTCCACCTTAATTCCAAAACACAACAACATGGTATTATGAAATAAACAGTATTTTTCTTCTTTCATTAACTCATCTGTAACTGCACTGAATGAATAACATTCCTTTGCTATTCTAAGCCTGAAAAGCATGTTCTGGCTATAGTGTTATGTTGGTATAAAGCACAACGCCAGACTGATGTGCTGAACAAAAGTGATCAAAGTTAGAGTAATGTTAGCCATTGCACAAGTATTTGGCTTCATTGTTCTCCCCAGAATGACATCTGTTAAGCAACTTGTCATAGAATAAACTGGTTAATGCAGAAAGAACTTGGCTGAGAGGGTACAACGTAAACCATATTTGGCTAATGTTTGATTGTTCCAATGGAAAAGCTAAATTCACAGTGTTTCTGAAAGTAAGCCAAAAGAACCTCGTGTTAAACCATAATCACTAAACAACAACATAAGTGAAAACAAATTAGTTTTTCAAAAATAATTCCATGTTTATCAGTGCTGAAGCCATAGGCAGATTTTACCATTATATGGAAGAAAGACAAGTGATAAGACAGCAAAAGTACATAATGAATGATGGTCTTATTAATAGAGATTAAAAAATTCTACTGTCTTTATTGATGATCTTATTTAATTAAAATTTTAAGTGACAATTCTGTAGGGAAGAAAAAAATCAGAAATGTACACAAAGCAAAAGTAAAAATGATTCTTTTAAAAAATTAGTATTCTAGGAAAGCTGAATGACAAAATATAGCTAAGTATAAAATGAAGCAGATGAATTTATGGTCATCATGAATCAAATGAAGGACACAGTTTTCTCAGAGAGAGAAGGATGGAGGAACAGAGGAGGGAGAGAGGAAGGACTAAAGGGAAGGGGAGAAAAGGGGGGCCAGGCGAGGGGGAAGGTTGAGAGACTGACTGATTTGAGAGATTTAAGAGCACTTGAGAGAGGCAGAAAGAACACACATACAGGCTAGGATGCTGTAGCTGGCATGCCCAGCTGCAATTACTGTGCTACTTCTGATGGAGTTTCATCTTTAGAGATTTGTGTTAAATTCCAGTTAAGGACAAGTGGCACTTCACAGGGTAACATTTCCTAAGGGCCTTTTTGTCTTACATACTTTCTTTGATCAGCATTGGCTCAAGATTATGCTGAATCTTCATAATCTTTTCAATTCTTGTTATGCATTAAGCTCTAAATCTATGAGATTTTAGGCTGCTAAACTATGCAAATGTTTCAATTAGTTCTGAAAAAATTTAATAAATGCTTTGATTACCAGCTGAACATTAAAATTATGTTACAAACTATACTGTATATGGATTAAGTGTTCTAGATTGACAATAGATTTTCCAGAGCTTATTTTCCAGATTTTCTAAAAGGACAGTTTCACTTCTCCCCCATTGCTTCATATGAGACAGTTGTTTGTGACTAAGAAAAAAATATTTGAATCAGATTACCTTGAAATAGTACAGAATTAATGCAGTATTGATATATTTCCTTATATTTGTTTTCACTGTTAATAAAACAATGTAAGCAATGATCTCCACTTCAAACTTCATATTTCCTCATTGTGGAAATTTCAATGATAAACACAGCACTGGGAAAAAGATCATTTTTTTATGACCTGCTCAAAATAAAATTATGTAAGACATTCATCTCCCACAAAATTTTGAGTTCCATAAATTTTCAAACAGTTTTATATTTCAGTTAAATTTTATCAGAATTTCTTAGAAAAAAAATTCTTAGGAAGTTACTCTGCTAAAGGCCGAATTTTGAGGCTCAGATTAGCCTTAAATGAGCTGTCTGTAGCTATTCAAACTGAAAAATATAAAACTTGGTAGATAACTTTGTCAGCTGTATTTTATAGCTAAATGTTGTGAGCTAAATGTTGGTCACACTACTGAAAAACATTTTAGGGAATTTTAAATTTCATTCAGGTATTATCCAAGTGAAAGCAGATTCTGCTTATAGAAAAGCCACAAAGTTTGAGGTACTGTGGCATAATGAGAAGCAGAGAACTAGATTTCTAGTCCTAATTCTGCTGTTACTGTGGTGCAAGTTGGTGGAAACTGAGACCTAGTTTATTCAATATTCGAAAAGAATAAAACAAGATCACTACTTATTTTCAAAGCTCTAAAATTCTATGATTTTTTGAAAATATTGGCGTTAATCCCAGATACAGGAAAAGAAGAGCTAAGTATATTTAAGATAAACAAGTAAAGAGGGAAAGTTTAAAACCATTAAGACTAGAAAATGAAAGAAAAATAGTAAAGAGTGATTAATACAAGACATCAAAAAGGAAAATTGCAAATAATTTCGGTTAAGAAATACAGACATTATTACATTTATAAACATTTTAAGTGAATTTTTCTTCTTGGATAAAGAAAAGTCTTAGTTTTTGCTTTTAACTGCACTGAAAAGTCTAGATTTTTTTTTTTTTTTTAAAGAAAAGACTAAATAATACTCTTCTCCCAGGAGATCTCATTTAAAAATAAAACCTGTCATACTGGTTTTCCAAATAACTATTTCATCAACCAAACAGGCTATGGTTTTGCCAGAATACTACAAGCTAAGTGATACAGTTGTAAAGTTCTATTAATTTATTTCAACATCTTTAAAATTTTGAAATCTGGCCTATGACTTTTCACATATCAAATATTTTAATATGGCAAAAAATAGAAACCAAATATTTAATTGCCGTGGGCTTAGAACAGTTATCAATTTGTTAGCACTCTAGTTTCTTGATTTTCTGAATTAAGAATACTATGACAGATTACAACCCTTACAATAAAGCACCCTGAAACTACATATATGTATCTCATTCTCTTATCAGTCTTAGAAGAAAGAGGCCTTTGGTCATATTAGAACCGGAGCTTATCCAAGTTTTAGAGCATCAAAATTTGAACTCCAAGTAATTCACAACATCAAATGATGCTCCAGTTAAGAGTTTGCTAAATAATAACTGCACTGAATAAATAAGTATTTGTGTGTGTGTGCGTTTTAAGTAAGACATACAGACTAGGCTTAGTTCCAGTTTCTTAGCAATCACTGGTGCTCTGAAAGGCTTATAATAGTTAAGAAACCAATCACTTCTGATACAGACTGGGTTTTGAACACATACTTCATATCTAAGGACTTTTCTTTTTCTTCTTTTTTAACATATTGTATACTCGTTGCAATTGCACATGGATTTGTTTTACTATGATGCAAGTTAAAACCCTCCTAAAAATCCTTCTTGAACAAAAACACTTGAAACCGGATGGTGCAAGGGGAATGAGAAGGTGGCATCAGTAATCAAATGTTAATTAGCAAGCTTTTTTTCCCCCCTTCCCTCAGGGCTGGCCTGTGTTGGAGAATTCAAATCAGAAATCAATGCTTCAAGTGTTTAACTATTACTTCTTCTCATTAACCATTTAAGAGACTCAGCAATTCTCTCCTCATAAAAACAGTAACTCGAGACATTTCTTTTTCTCAAATACCATCTTTGCAGAAAACAATGAGGATGTTGTTTGAAGAAAACTGTAAAATTGAAGTTGCTTTCAACCTGGCTTTAGGCTGCGTTCTGTTCTATTAAAACATTTTTTGGCTCTAACTGAATTCTTCATTCCAACAACTGTAACTAAGTTTTACTTTGTACCGTACTTTAAAAACTTATTTCACCTCTTACTTGTCTGCAAAGAAATCTGACAACCGGCATCTTAAGAGATTACCAGCAATGATGACAATAAAGTTAAGCAAATATGGAAAGTAGTTTGAATGCATATAGTTAGAAATGGATTTTAGCCATCCTGAGAAACTATCAAGGATAAGATTTAACACTTTCATTAGAAACATGGTTATATTCAGAATTTCCTATCCTAAAAGTTTGGTGTGGGTGAAAATGATATAAAAATTGCAATGTTAGATCATAAAGTAACTGAACTAATGGCCATAAATTTATTAAAATTAATTCATGTCTTTAGTTAAAGGTTAAGCCTGGATTTTAAAAGAGAACTCTTAAAGAGTGAAGAAAACGTTTATAAATGAGCAAGGCTGAGTATGTTTCACAAATGGGAACGATTATTTTTTCTGCATCTGTGGTTCTCAAAGTGTGGTGCCTGGACAAGCAGTATTAGTATCACCTGGAAACTATTAGAAATGAAAATTCAGGGTACCCGTCCCAGGCCTAGTGCACTGGAAACGCTGGGACCCCACAGTATGTGTTCTAACAAGCTCTCTAGGTAATTCTTACCAAGTCAAAGTTTAAGAAGCATTGTGTGAGTTACAGGCTCTCCCAGATAGCCATGTCTTTCTAATTTACTGATTCAAAAGTTCTTTGAACTCTTGCCTAAGGTAGCTAGTCCTTTTGAGAATGAACATGATTAATTATGATTTGTTAGGGAAATTCTAGAAGTGCTGTAATTTTTTCGATGATAAAGTGATTATTTTTAGTCTAAGAAAGTGATGAAAGATAGCACTACTTCACTACAGATTCCATAGCACTGAAACAATTGATAAATAATAATCTTCATCATTGAAAATCTGTGTTAATCTTCAGTTTTTCTGCCTTAAGTTTAAGTGTGATTGCTTTCTGGCTATAATATATATTTGGTATTGCAGTAAAACTGCAAATCCACAATAAATCATCTATTGTCACACTAAAAAAACTTGGAAGACACCTGTACCTATCAGCTGAATTGAGGAAATGTCCCTAAAGACCAGAGAACTGTTTGAAGCAAAGGAAAGACTAAACAGTTTTTGGTTTGTTTTTTTGGTCTCTCTCATAGGCTAGCTGAAGCAAGACCCAAAGGAAAAACAGTGGGAGGTTAACCTCATATCAATCAGTCAAGACCTTATCCTAGAAGGCAATATTTCCTCTCTATACTTTATGGAAACAGTGTAAGAGCAAAGTTTTTCCAACAATGGCCTAATAAGATACCATAGAAGTGAATGTTTTTTATTGTCCACAATGAATCAAACATCAGTCACTCATTAAATGCTCTTAAAACTTCCCCTTTTAGAATCAGGTAAATTAATTTATAAGTCCTTCCACAAAGGAAAACACTAATTAAGTCAAAAGTCGATCCTAGGGACTTCCCTGGTGGTACAGTGGTTAGGATTCTGTGTTCCCAATGCAGGGGGCCTGGGTTCAATCCCTGGTCAGGGAACCAGATCCTACATGCATGCCACAACTAAGAGTTTGCATGCCACAACTAAGGAGCCCGTGAGCCACAACTAAGAAGCCCACCTGCCGCAACTAAGACCCAGAGCAACCAAATAAATATTTTTTAAAAAAGTAAAAAAAGTAAATCCTAGAAATAACTGGAACAATTATAAGAACATTTTTAAGGAGTTTTACTTTAAACTTAAACCATTTTATAAAGTTCAATTTTATGTACAACTTTAAAGATTGGTCACATAAACCAAGAAATACTTGTATACCAGAAGTACTTTGATTTTTAAGTCTGAATTTTAGTAGACAAACCATTTGTTATAATGTCAGAAGCGATATACAAGTTAATCTTAAGGACATAATCGTACATGTAAGCCAAATATTTAGCTACAAAGATATTCACTGCAGTCTTGTTTATTATCACACTCACACACACACACACACACACACATACAACTGGCACAAATTTAATATCCAGTAATAGGCTAAATCCAGTCTGCTGTCTGTTTCTGTAAATGAAGTTGTATTGGAACACCACTACCTCCATTTGTTTACATACTGTCTGTGGATGCTTTTGTACTACCAAGAGGGCACACTTGAGTAGATGCAACAGAGATCACATGCCCTGCAATACCTAAAATATTTATTATCTAGCCCTTTGCAGAAGAAGTTTGCTGACCCCAATGGAGAAGAATATTTAATAACGTAAAAAGTTGTTAAATATTAAAGAAAAATCAAGTTACAAAATTATGCCCATTTCTGTTTATTAAGTTATACATATACATATATGTATATGTACATATGTATGTACACTATATATATGCACAGAAAAAAAGATATAGAACAAATATTAAAACTTGTTCCCTCTGCATCATGGGATTATGAGTCACTTTTATTTTCTGTGTATCTATCTTTTCTAAGTGTCTATTACTTCTGCAATAAGAAAATTTTTTAAAAAGTTTTGTTTTCATTCAAAGTAAAGACATGTACTTGGAGCCAGAACAACCTGGTGTTCACTTCAGCTGTGCCACTAACTATCTGAGTGACCCTGAGTAAAGGAAAGGGAAAGGAAAGAGAAAGGCAACTGAACATTTATTGAGCATCTTCTACAGACCAGGAACTAGGTTTTATGTTAATATATCCTCACAATAAACTTTTACATGTATTATTATCTTCATTTTACAAATAAGGAAACTGAGGCTCAGAGACAATAAATAATTTGCCTAAGGTTACTCCAGTTAGTAAATGGTGAGATTTGGATTTAATTGAGTTCTACAAGACTCTAAAGTCTAGATTCTTTTATGACTATGACATATCTTCTCCGAGCCTGAATTTCCTCTTCTATAAAATAAAGGGTTATTATCCTTAAAATTTTTTTTCACCTGACACTTTTATAATTGTAATGGGTAAGAATTTTCCATAAGACTCATTATGCTTACTCTGAACGGTGAGCATTAACTGGTAACAAGTAAGAGTACGAGTGACCAACTATGGGTGAACCCTCTGTCAAGAGAGTAACTGAGCCTCTTCATACCTGTTGTGCTGTAACAGGCAATGAAGAGCAGTTACAGGCTGTCAGTTTTGTACTTTAAGTGCTGTAGAGGAAGGACAACTGCAAGAATAAATAGCAACTTGTTATTGTTTCAATGACTGAATGCTGCCTTCACAGTAAGAGGGTTCCTGGTGTCACACACAGCTGGGAAAGAAATAGTAAGATAAAAAATTTTCAAGGAAAATAAATCAAGGTAAAAGGAGAAGAATAGTTAAAACAGTAAATAAACTTTATCGTGTGAGGGTTAGCAAAGGCTCTTCCTTGTATAAACTTTTGCCCAATGCCGTCTGAGTCTCTACACAACACTAATGATAAGAGTTTTGTCTGGAATAAAAATATAGGAAGACATTCACACTATGGGCCTGCTGCTTCTACTTTGCCAATATACAGTAAATCAATTTGCCCCATCTTGTTATTCCAGCTTTCCCTCTCTCAACGGTTGGGCACTGTTGCCAACCCCTCTTCTGTGCTTTTGATTAGAACAAGTGAAACTCTGATCAGATATCTGTCTTATTTGCAACCTCTTTAAGTTCTAAAATAAAATTGCATCTATAAGGAAGACAATGTAGGGCAATGCCATTAATCTACTCTGCTAATTTGTTTTTCACAGAACTGTTATTTTCTTTTAAATTTTACACACACACACACACAGACAAATTAAACTACTTGCCTTGCAAATGTCATTCACTTAGTTAATGCGTAAGTCAGGATAATAATGCAGATTTTAAAAATTCTTAATCCATTTCTTCTTTCCTCTTAAGAATTTTTTTCTTTCCCTTAAAGGACCATTGCTTCTATAGAAACTTCAAAATTTTTCAGATGCTGGCAGTCTTACTGTTTTTGGTGAAGACCCATCTTTATATTTTGATGAAGACTGTGTGTATCCTTCCCCACTCTGGTAGCACCACAATGATGCTCAGACATAATGTTTATGTTTGCTTTGCTGCTGTCTGTTGCCCATCCAGGCTTTTGCCTTTCTCTGAGATGTTGAAAAAAGTGGTGGGAACCATCAGCAATGGAACCTCAGTCTATAATCAGGTCTCTAATAATTTTATCTTTTCTTGTTAACAAAAAAATGCAAAAAACAAAGACAACAAAGGGACTTAGTGTGGGGGTCTGCCATGAATACTGAAGTGCCTGGGGGTGTGGCTCATCAAGTGAAAATAAACCATTCAAGTCACCCACATCAAGGAGAAAGTTTGGGAACAACTAGGCCAGTGTTTGCATTTGGGGCCCTGGAGTCAGGAGAGTTACATTTCCCTTCCCTCTGCTTAACCAAGGCACCAAAGACAATCTACTTAACCTCTCCTTTTGGAAATATTAAGTAGTCTCCAAAGAAGAGCCCTGAGAGATATTTAAAAGTGTGTCTGGTCAGGTTTTCTGCTTTTAACTTGCTACTTTCCAAGATCAGCTTAATTTTAGCATTACTCTGAGATGATAAATGTGGGTAGAAAGGCAGGAAGGATATCTTAAGAAAAGTAGCTGCCTTGGCCAAGAGCAAAGTTGTAATACGAGGATAACCACCAAAATTACATACCTAGTTAATTTTAGGTGAATGAGGTAGAGCTGGAGACTGGTTCCAAATGACAATTTAATTAAACCTTTCAAAGTGAATTGACACCATGAACGAAAGTCTAATACTGTACACTCAACCCTCACTAAGGGCTGATCATGCCAATGCTCAGAAGCTCCACACAACTGGCTTTTAATTGAGGCAGTTAAAATCACACCCCAAAGGTTTCACTATTAGGACTGGCTCTGAAATGAAAATACAGCTGATTTATAAAGAAAATAACAGGAATACCTTAGTATCACCTCTTAATGTATTATTAAGATCAGAAAAAATTTTAATCACATGATTTATCAAATAAGCAGGCATTCTAAATAAACAGCCTGAAGTCTCCTGTTAAAAAAAATTACTCCTATTTATTCATTAACAAAGCTATTCCTTAGCTCATCCCTGCCATAACCTACTCTATTCAAAACCATATGGGAAAGGACATTAAAAAACCGCCACAAACCATGGACTTCTGGTATTAGTGCTACACACTGCATACCCCTATTCATTATTCTACCTCCCTTGTTTAATCTATCATTAAGATTCAGTGACCCTACACTAAATTTAAAGCAGATCCTTCCTTCCTCCCATGCCTAAATTCACATACTTTTCTAGTTGGGGATGCCCTCAAGTATTAACAACTCTACGGGGTTTCTCTAATCTCAGCTCTGAACTATGTCATGCTATAGAACCAAGAAATTGCTGTTTTACATCTCTAACTATGAAGGCTTCCATAAAAAAGGTCCATATAATTTACTTAATAAGATAAAGGGGGGAAAAAATCACCATTTAATAAGTATTTTTTTCATTGTATATGGTAAAAAAGGCACATGGAGACATTATCATATGTTGTGTTGTCTTAAAAGTGAATAATACCTAAAGGCATTACTTCAACTGTATTCATCACAGAATTTAGAGTCTTAAATAATGATGAAAATGGCAGGTGTTGACTATCTTAATACATGGAAAATAGAAACATATTGTTTTAAATATATAGTTGATAAAACAACCATTCTGGGGAAAAGAGATTTCAAGAAGTTAAGCAAGGTAGTATTTCTAAGACATATTAAACTTCATTTTCAAATTACAAACAAAAAAATCTAACGTAAATGTGGCAAAATAAGGGATAAGGAGTTGTGTATATGAGGCCTACCAGCTGCTAAAAGAACTTTCTGTGATGACAGAAATGTTCTATATCTGTGCTGTCCAATAGGGTGGCCACTAGTCCCATGTGGCTACTGAGTAATTAAAACACAGCTAGTGTGACTAAGAAAAATGATTTCAAACTTTATTTCACTTTAATCAATTTAAATTTAAATTGCCACATGTGGCTAGTAACTACCCTACTGGACAGTGGATTAAAATGAAGAAAGTAGAGAATATAGAGCAGCACAAAAATATACCACTGATGTTTACTATACTATATATACATGCTATATATACTATGTATACTATATATACATACTATATACTTAAACATGCTTCAACTCATTCTTATTTCTTTATAGTCCTTGAGACACAAAGAAGAAATATTGTGCTAAATTAATTTTTCATACTTATTCTTTTATTGTTTTTAATAGGAACTATATGCATTAATTCCACATAATTAAAGGAATAATGATAGAATACACGTAATGATACCTTACTTGAAAAAAAAGAAAAAGAGCAATAATGAACTATAATATATTATAATAATTAAATATCCAAGACAGTAGAATATTCTTTAGTTAAAAATGTAAGCTTATAACTTACATAGCTGCCACATTATATGGGTCTAATTATTCATCAATTCATGCATTCATATATAAAATGGTTACCTGGGAATGACTACAATGATTTAGATGTTACTATAATAAATCATGTTTCCTGTACACCTGGCAGTTTTTTTTTTTTTATTTAAGTGAGTGATGATTGAAAATTAATTCCTTCTTTTGGGCCAAGATCCCTAAAACATTCATAGAAGCAGAGCTGGAAAGACAGGTGTAAGGGATGCTACAGCCACTACCAGTCTCATACTCAGTCCCTTATTGATTCAATAAGTTCTTACTGAGCATCTATTACTCAAGTGACTACAATACAGCAAAGAAAGTTGTGAGTAGACAAAATACAGATTTCTACACTCCCTTAAGGAACCAAATCTAGTTGGGAAGAAAATGTGTGAATTGTTATTTACAACACACATACACTTGTTATAGGACTTTTATTTTAAAGGTAATGTAAAATTTTTATTTTAAAGGTAAAATGACTGAATAAATGAATGAAAAAATTACAGATAGGACTGAGTTAAGAATTAAATATAAAACTTTTGCCTCCTTACAAAAGCCATTTCATCTCTTTATTAGTGCTAAAAATTAGGGTGACAGTAAAATATATTTTAAAAGAAATACATAATGTACTGCTAACAAAGTGCTAGGAGAATTTCTCACTGGACTTATCAATATAAGCAGCTAATAAACCTGGTCTAAGTTTAACAAGTACATTCACTGAGTGTTAATAATTCATGAGCATTCATTCAGCTGTCCAGCCAGTCAACAAACATTTACTGAGTGTGTCTACTAGAGGAAGGCACTATTTCTTAGTAGTGACTAAAAAGACAAAGTCTCTGTCTTCATGGAGCTTACGTTCATTCTACATAGTAGGTGTATGGTGGGGGGAGGGGTGCGAAAAGAGACAAAAAAGAAATATGAATATATAAACAAGATAATTCAGAATTAGGTTAAGTTCTACTCCTCCCAGTCATTCTCTACTTTGGATGGGTTGAATCCTGAATGAGAAGGTACAAATCCCAGAAAGTGTGTTCCAGGCAAAGAAAACATGAAATGCAAAGGTTCTGTCAGATGCTTTACATACGTGTATATATTCTTTAATTCTTATTACCAACTTCAATGCAGTTTTTATTCTTTACAGAAAATGCAACTGAGGGTCCAAATTCTCCAAGTATGTAGCAGAAGCAGGATTCAAAAAGAAACCTATGGGACCCTGAGGCACTTTCTCTTTTTTACTGTTTATGATACTTCCCCCCAAAACTGAAACTAGTTTTCCAGTAGACCATTACCCACCCCCAATCCTTACCAAAGAAATGTTACCCATACTTTTCACTTACTTGGCTAACCCCTCCTTCACAGACATGCATCAGTTCAACTAGACTAAATAATCATAAATACCAAATTACTGTCAGGTACAAATTAATAAAGTTTATTATACTAAGAGCTAACTCAAAGGAATATTTCAGAGTTCTGATCAAAGATACCTTGTCTTCAAACACAGTTGGGTGTTGTTTGTATGTTTTGCCTAAGTGAAAAGATATTGTCATGCATTCCAAAATAAATGGCAAGTGCATTTGATCGTATTTTATTTTTTTAAAATAAATTTATTTATCTTTCTATTTTTGGCTGTGTTGGGTCTTCGTTGCTGCGCAGGCTTTCTCTAGTTGTGGTGAGCGGGGGCTGTTCTTTGTTGCGGTGCGCGGGCTTCTCATTGCAGTGGCTTCTCTTGTTGCGGAGCACGGGCTCTAGGCGCCCAGGCTTGTTGCGGAGCACGGGCTCTAGGCTCAGTAGCTGTGGCACGTGGGCTCAGTAGTGTGGCTCACGGGCTCTAGAGCCCAGGCTCAGTAGTTGTGACGCACGGGCTTAGCTGCTCTGCGGCATGTGGGATCTTCCTGGACCTGGGCTCGAACCCGTGTCCCCTGCATTGGCAGGCAGATCGGATTCTTACCCACTGTGACAACAGGGAAGTCCCCATATTTTATTTTTTGTCATGTTTCACTGCATTATACTAGAAGTGAATAAATTTGAGGGTGTCTATTCTTGAAAATGTGGCAGCCTAGTAATCACATCCAATGAAAGCCAGTTATTTCAGAGCACCATTCTCTGACCACCCCCCAGCATAACCATTCCTTCCTCATGCTGTATATTGAAAAAGATGATGGGAATAGCTGTTGCTAAAGTACAGCTAGACCCCTATCACCTTGGACACTTTAAAGTAAATCTGGTAAACCTTCTATACGTGCATGTTTATGGTTCATTCATTCATTCACTCATTCAACAAACATTTGTTGAGCACTTCCTAAGTTCCAAACCCTGTCACTAGAGCAAGCTTTCTCAGATGCAAGTGTCTAGAGCAGCCAGACAGGAAACATAAACGAGTGAAATGTGATGGGCAAACGGCATTCAGCCTTTGTTTTAAGGAGGCAATATTGGGGTGTTGGGGACTATGGCAAACCAGACAGCATGCCTCTCGAAGGAGGCAGCTGCTACTCCAGAACAGCTGATTGCTGCTATGGGGTTCAGTATTGCTAGAATTTTCTGATTCTTTGAGAAAAGCCAGAAGCCAGGAATCCTGCATTGTTTTGTTTTGTCTTGAAATGTGAAGCTTTTAAACATCTAAATGTTGGCAACCAATTCAAATTTAAAACACTCTGGGACAAAAACTCGTAGCCAGACAAAACAGTCTTGTAGTTGTCAGTGTGCAACCTCTGCAGGAGAGATACAAAGATAGATAGAGATAATATTCTTGCCTTCAAGAAAGTCGCAGCCCAGTGAGGGTCACACCCAGAAACAAATATTCGTGGTACAATGTGATAATTATAAGGATAAAGATATCAATAAAGTATTAGGAGGGTAGAGAAGAGACAATTATAACAGCTGCAACTACCATTTATTGAATGCCAGGGCACTGATCTACCCACTTTACATGTGTTACTATATTTCATACTCACATCAACCCTGTGTATACAGAAATGACTTTATTAAAGTGGCAGACCTGGATTTGAACTCTATCCTTTCCAACTTTAACAATCTGTGTTTTTTCTACCGTATCACACCAGTACCCATTGCACTAAACAAAAGTCTTAGTTTCTAAAGATCAACCATACGAACATTTGAAAATGAAACAAACTACTTTTTTACCCATTCCACCTCATTCCAGAAAAAAAGAGAAAAATTTCTTCTTTTCAATTTAATAAGCACACTGGAAGATACTTATAAAACACATATTTAAGATGTGATTTTTAGACACTGACACTTGAGTTGTAATATATCTTTGCATCATGAAGTTTTGTTGAAAATATTGGGATCCTAGTGGTTAAAGAATTATATGTACTCAATGTGCAGTAAAATTTATGAATTTAATTAATTTATTTAGCAGACATTCAAATACACTTACAGGTACTAATCTAAGCACTTTGTAGATATTAACTATTTTCACAATTTTTCTTTTTTTTAAGATTTATTGATTATTTATTTATTTATTTTAGGCTGCATCAGGTCTTAGTTGCAGCATGTGGGATCTTCATTGAGGCATGCGGGATCTTTCGTTGTGGCGCACAGGCTCCTCTCTAGTTGTGGCATGTGGGTTTTCTCTTCTCTAGTTGTGGCACGCAGGCTGGGTGGGTGGGCTCTGTAGTTGTGGTGCGCGGGCCCCAGGGCACATGCGCTCTGTAGTTCGCGGCACGCGGGCTCTCTAGTTGAGGTGCATGGGCTCAGTAGTTGTGGCACGTAGGCTTTTAGTTCCCCCACGGCATGTGGAATCTCAGTTCCCTGACCAGGGATCGAACCCGCGTCCCCTGTATTGCAAGGCGGACTCTTTACCACTGGACCACCAGGGAAGTCCCCACAATTTTTCTTTTTTAAACCACTTTATTGAGGTATGATTAAAATACAAAAAGCTATACATATTTAATGTGTACAATTTGATGAGCTGAACCCATGAAACTATCACTACAATTTATGCCATAAATCCATCCATCACCTCCAAAAGTTTCCTCCTATCCTCTTCATTTATTATCATTACTATTACTTTTATTTTGTGATAAGAACACTTAACATAAGATTCACCCTCTTAGCAAATTTTTAAGTATACAATACAGTACTGTTAACTATAGACACTGTGTTTTACAGTAGATCTCTAGGAATTATTCATCTTGTATAACAAAAACTTTGTGCCCTTTCACTAATACCTTCCCATTTCCTTCTTCCCCCAACATCTGGCAACCACCATCCTACTTTCTGCTTCTATAAATCTGATTATCTTAGATTCCTCATGTAAGCGGTATCTTGGAGTATTGTCCTTCTGTGTCCGTCTATTTCACTTAGCACAATGTCTTCCAGGTTCATCCATGTTGCTGCAAACGGCAGGATTTCCTTCTTTTTTAAGGATGAATAATATTCCATTATATTTATAAATCATATTTTCTTTATCCATTCATCCAGAGAGAAGGCATCTGAGGCACAGAGAGGATATGTAACTTAACCACCATCAAATAACAATAAGTTCTGGAAGTAGTATTCTGATCCAGGCAGTCTGGCTCAGTAGTCCATACTTTTAACCACTATGCTATTCTGCCTCTCTATATTTTATTCCAATTATGATATACTAAAAAGAGCAATAAATTACACACTACAATATACAGTTGGTCTACAGTAAAACTAACAATGTGAATCAAGTGTGTCGGTGTCATTATAATTTAACTGTTACTATATGCATGTTAACTAATCATTTTTTAATTCAATAAATACTAAAATAATCTGGTTTGGAAACTACTATAATATCACTAAGCTAATGATACAGAAAAAATGTTTAATTTCGAGTAATTAAGGAAATGCATATTAAAACAAAATACCATTTATACCTTTCAATTAGGAAACAACTAAAAATATTGACAATCTATTGTTTGGTAAGAATACAATGTAACATGCATGCTTAATACTGCTGGTGGGTGAAGAAGTAGGTAAAAATTTTTGAGGGGGGAATTTGGCAATATCTATCAAAATAAGTGAATGTAACCTTTAACCCAGACATTTCATTTCTAAGTAGCTATCTCAGAGAAATCCACCCAATTCACAAAGTAGGACGGTCATGTTTTATTTTTTAGACTCCTGAGTTCCTGAGTCATTTACCATGAAAGTATTATTCAGGTACGTTTTTGAGTAATTAAAAAAAAAAACTATGATGGAAAAATTGTTGTTATACTTTTCAATGTCAACCTGAGTGTATGGGATACTTTCTTCACTTTATTTTACATTAATAAATTTTAAAAAGTATGAATTGTGAAGCAAATCTAGGCCACATATGTAAACTACAAAAGAAAAATAATTAATTTGTATTTTTTGGATAACTTAAGACTATTTGAGATAGCCACTATCCATTCAAAATTAACACTTGGCATCAGGCCCTTCCCCTGCTATAAGCAGCTTTAACCAACCCGTAACCCCCCACCTCACCCTTTAAGATATCTCAAAATACAGAATCTAAAAACTGCACAAAAATGGAATTTCTCCAATCTCTCATAAATCCAAATAGCATTAGCCTCATAGACAAGTGTATAGGGACTGAGTAACCAGGCAACTGTACACTATTAAAACCGCAATGTCATTTTTATTTAACTCATGGGTCAGGCAATGTCAAGCATATATCTAAGGGCAAGTTCATTAGTGTTTGACCACGGTACTAAAGGGAAACCTTTTTAACTCTAGCCTACACATTTCACAGAACTCACCGATTTTTATGAGTAAAACAGAAGGAAGAGGGCAAGAACTAGACAACCTGATAAAGTAAAATTAGTTGCTCTTCAAAAAACATTTTCCTATGCCAGAATCTTTATCTACCAAATACAATGAATGAACACAGGGTACATTGTTTTGTAGTTGCTAAATGTGGCAACAAAATTACATAGGGAAGCCAGTTCCAATTTTTTAAAAGGTGTAGTTATTAGGTTTTTAAATATCAACTTCATTCATTTATTCCTTTATTCATTCAACTAACTATTAAATGCCACATGCTTTATACATTACCACATCCCTCAGTATCCCTATTAAATATATGGCATTATTTCCACTTTAAAGATGAGAAAAGGACTTGCCCAACTGATACACCTGCTTCTCCACACAGACATTTAATAGACAATGAAAATGTAACAGCCAAAACTAAATTATCATCACATTCAGTCCTCCCTATTTCAATAAATGACACTACCATTCACTCAGTTACTCAAGTCAAGATTTAAGGAATCATCTTTCATTTCCCCCTTAATCTCACCATCCATTCCCTCTTAATCCATAACCAAAACAAGACTATCATAATCTCTCAGCTGGACTATAACGAGAACCACCTCACTAGTCTAGGTGCTTTCACTTTTGCCTTCTGCAATCCACTCTACACACAGAGCAAAAGGAGCATTTTTAAAAAACAAAAACTAGGTCATATAATTTCTCTATTTAAAACCTCTAAAAGCATCCCACTGTTCTTAGAATGATTTGGCCACCACCTACTTCTCTAAATTAATAATTTATTATTATCCTATCACCCACCAAGTTATATGTTTAAAGATGAATATATGACCCAAGCTGAGTCATTTAAATCAGCAGCAAGAATTCTGCTGTAACCATGAGAAAGGCAAATTTCACTTAAGTTACTAAACTGGCAGAATAAACTCAGAGCTTTATGTAGTAGCCACTATATCACTACTTGGGAAGCTACTGACTAAGAATAAAGATACTTCAGAAGAAAGTAGAAGCAAGAGATGGACATAGAGAACAGTTTATGCTGACTTGTAGTAGACTCATATCACTTCGTTTATTATTCAAACATTAACAACTTTCTATATGTCAAGCACTATGCTGGGTAGACCCTGACAGGATCTGAAGATAAAAGAAACCTTTTTTTCTATGTATATCAAAAAAATAACGTTTCCTTAAAACGCGGTTACTTTCATGCCTCCATGCTTTTTCCTCTTGTCCCTTGGAAAATTCTTACTCATTTTTTTTTAACATCTTTATTGCAGTATAATTGCTTTACAATGGTGTGTTAGTTTCTGCTTGATAACAAAGTGAATCAGTTATACATATACATATGTCCCCATATCTCTTCCCTCTTGCATCTCCCTCCCTCCCACCCTCCCTATCCCACCCCTCTTGGTGGTCACAAAGCACCGAGCTGATCTCCCTATGCTATGCGGCTGCTTCCCACTAGCTATCTGTTTTACATTTGGTAGCGTATACGTGTCCATGCCACTCTCTCACTTCGTCCCAGCTTACCCTTCCCCCTCCCCATGTCCTCAGCTCAATTCTCTATGTCTGCATCTTTATTCCTGCCGTGCCCCTAGGTTCATCAGAACCATTTTTTTTTTAGATTCCATATATATGTGTTAGCATACAGTATTTGTTTTTCTCTTTCTGACTTACTTCACTCTGTATGACAGTCTCTAGGTCCATCCACCTCACTACAAATAACTCAATTTCATTTCTTTTTATGGCTGAGTAATATTCCATTGTATATATGTGCCACATCTTCTCTATCCATTCATCTGTCGATGGACACTTAGATTGCTTCCATGTCCTGGCTATTGTAAATAGAGCTGCAATGAACATTGTGGTACATGACTCTTTCTGAATTATGGTTTTCTCAGGGTATATGCCCAGTAGTGGGATCGCCGGGTCGTATGGTAGTTCTATTTTTAGTTTTTTAAGGAACCTCCATACTGTTCTCCATAGTGGCTGTATCAATTTACATTCCCACCAACAGTGCAAATGGGTTTCCTTTTCTCCACACCCTCTCCAGCATTTACTGTTTGTAGATTTTTTGATGATGGTCATTCTGACCAGTGTGAGATGATATCTCATTGTAGTTTTGAGTTGCATTTCTCTAATGATTAGTGATGTTGAACATCCTTTCATGTGTTTGCTGGCAATCTGTATATGTTCTTTGGAGAAATGTCTATTTAGGTCTTCTGCCCATTTTTGGATTGGGTTGTTTGTTTTTTTTGATATTGAGCTACATGAGCTGCCTGTAAATTTTGGAGATTAATCCTGTGTCAGTTGCTTCACTTGCAAATATTTTCTCCCATTCTGAGGGCTGCCTTTTCGTCTTCTTTATGGTTTCCTTTGCTGTGCAAAAGCTTTTAAGTTTGATTAGGTCTCATTTGTTTATTTTTGTTTTTATTTCCATTTCTCTTGGAGGTGGGTAAAAAACGATCTTGCTGTGATTTTTGTCATAGAGTGTTCTGCCTATGTTTTCCTCTAAGAGTTTTATAGTGTCTGGCTTTACATTTAGATCTTTAATCCATCTTGAGTTTTTTTTTGTGTATGGAGTTAGGGAGTGTTTTAATTTCATTCTTTTACATGTGGCTGTCCAGTTTTCCCAGCACCACTTATTGAAGAGGCTGTCTTTTCTCCACTGTATATTCTTGCCTCCTTTATCAAAGATAAGGTGACCATATGTGCGTGCATTTATCTCTAGGCTTTCTATCCTGTTCCACTGATCTACATTTTTGTTTTTGTGCCAGTACCATACTGTCTTCATTACTGTAGCTTTGCAGTATAGTCTGAAGTCAGGGAGCCTGATTCCTCAAGCTCCGTTTTTCTTTCTCAAGATTGCTTTGGGTATTCGGGGTCTTTTGTGTTTCCATACAAATTGTGAAACTTTTTGTTCTAGTTCAGTGCAAAATGCCAGTGGTAGTTTGATAGGGATTGCATTGAATCTGTAGATTGCTTTGGGTAGTAGAGTCATTTTCACAATGTTGATTCTTCCAATCCAAGAACATGGTATATCTCTCCATCTGTTTGTATCATCTTTAATTTCTTTCATTAGTGTCTTATAATTTTCTGCATACAGGTCTTTTGTCTCCTTAGGTAGGTTTATTCCTAGATGTTTTATTCTTTTTGTTGCAATGGTAAATGGGAGTGTTTTCTTAGTTTCACTTTCAGATTTTTCATCATTAGTGTATAGGAATGCAAGAGATTTCTGTGCATTAATTTTGTATCCTGCTACTCTACCAAATTCATTGATTAGCTCTAGTAGTTTTCCGGTAGCATCTTTAGGATTCTCTATGTACAGTATCATGTCATCTGTAAACAGTGACAGCTTTACTTCTTCTTTTCCGATTTGGATTCCTTTTATGTCTTTGTCTTCTCTGAGTGTTGTGGCTAAAACTTCCAAAACTATGTTGAAAAATAGTGGTGAGTGGGCAACCTTGTCTTGTTCCTTATCTTAGTGGAAATGGTTTCAGTTTTTCACCATTGAGGACAATGTTGGCTGTGGGTTTGTCATATATGGTCTTTATTATGCTGAGGTAAGTTCCTTCTATGCCTACTTTCTAGAGGATTTTTATCATAAATGGGTGTTGAATTTTGTTGAAAGCTTTCTCTGCATCTATTGAGATGATCATATGGTTTTTCTCATTCAATTTGTTAATATGGTGTATCACATTGATTGATTTGCCTATATTGAAGAATCCTTGCATTCCTGGAATAAACCCCACTTGATCATGGTGTATGATCCTTTTAATGTGCTGTTGGATTCTGTGTGCTAGTATTTTGTTGAGGATTTTTGCATCTATGTTCATCAGTGATATTGGCCTGTAGTTTTCTTTCTTTGTGACATCTTTGTCTAGTTTTGGTATCAGGGAGATGGTGGCCTCATAGAATGAGTTTGGGAGTGTTTCTCTCTCTGCTATATTTTGGAAGAGTTTGAGAAGGATAGGTGTTAGCTCTTCTCTAAATGTTTGATAGAATTCACCTGTGAAGCCACCTGTTCCTGGGCTTTTCTTTGTTGGAAGATTTTTAATCACAGTTTCAATTTCAGTGCTTGTGATTGGTCTGTTCATATTTTCTATTTCTTTCTGGTTCAGTCTCGGAAGGTTGTGCATTTCTAAGAATTTGTCCATTTCTTCCAGGTTGTCCGTTTTATTGGCATAGAGTTGCTTGTAGTAGTCTCTCATGATCCCTTGTATTTCTGCAGTGTCAGTTGTTACTTCTCCTTTTTCATTTCAAATTCTATTGATTTGAGTCTTCTCCCTTTTTTTCTTGATGAGTCTGCCTAATGGTTTATCAATTTTGTTTATCTTCTCAAAGAACCAGCTTTTAGTTTTATTGATCTTTGCTATCGTTTCCTTCATTTCTTTTTCATTTATTTCCGATCTAATCTTTATGATTTCTTTCCTTCTGCTAACTCTGGGTTTTTTTTCTTCTTCTCTCTCTAATTGCTTTAGGTGTTAACGTTAGGTTGTTTATTTGAGATGTTTCTTGTTTCTTAAGGTAGGATTGTATTGCTATAAACTTCCCTCTTAGAACTGCTTTTGCTGCATCCCATAGGTTTTGGGTTGTTGTGTTTTCATTGTCATTTGTTTCTAGGTATTTTTTGATTTCTTCTGTGATGTCTTTGTTATTAAGTAGTGTATTGTTTAGCCTCCATTTGTTTGTATTTTTTTACAGATTTCTTCCTGTAATTGATATCTAGTCTCATAGCGTTGTGGTCGGAAAAGATACTTGATACGATTTCCATTTTCTTAAATTTCCCAAGGCTTGATTTGTGACCCAAGATATGATCTATCCTGAAGAATGTTCCATGAGCACTTGAGAAGAAAGTGTATTCTGTTGTTTTTGGATGGAATGTTCTACAAATATCAGTTAAGTCCATCTTGTTTAATGTATCATTTAAAGCTTGTGTTTCCTTATTTATTTTCATTTTGGATTATCTGTCCATTGGTGAAAGTGGGGTGTTAAAGTCCCCTACTATGATTGTGTTACTCTCGATTTCCCCTTTTATGGCTGTTAGTATTTGCCTTATGTATTGAGGTGCTCCTATGTTCGGTGCATAAATTTAACAATTGTTATATCTTACTCATTTTTAAAAGTCCACCTCAGATACTGCTTCCTGAGAAGGCTTTCTTCAACCCTGTAGGTAAAGCTAATCCCAGTCTCTACAATCCTTCAACAGACTTCTGTTACAGCACTTATTAAATCATCTTTAATATGTATGGGTTTACCTTAGAAAGTCCACATGGAAATTATCCTTGTGTTATAGGCTGTTAGAATGGTGCTTAGCACGTAGTTGGAGCACCAGGAATATTTGTTGAATATAAGAGTATACATAGGGACTTCCCTGGTGGTCCAGTGGGTAAGACTCCACGCTCTCAATGCAGGGGGCCTGGGTTCGATCCCTGGTCAGGGAACTAGATCCCACATGCATGCCACAACTAAGAATCTGCATGCCGCAAGTAAGAGTCCACATGCCACAACAAAGAAGCTTGCGTGCCGCAAGTAAAAAGATCCTGCGTGCCGCAACTAAGACCTGGCGTAACCTAAATAAATACATTAATTCATTAATTAATTTTTAAAAATGTTTAAAAAATAAAATCAATGGCTATTAAAAAAGAGTACATATATATATACACATACATATGTATATTTGTGTGTGTGTGTGTGTATATATATATATATATATATATATATATACACACACACACACATATTTCTTTTACAAAGGCAGATCTTTATACAAATATCCCAAATTTAAGATACTACATTATTAAGTATCAAAAGAAAGTCATTCTATCCCTATGAAAGATTAGTAAATGTATTACGGAGGTGGCACTTTTGAGCATGGACCTTAAAAACTTTCTAGATATGGACATGGAATGTAAAAGCAGTCAGAGCCGAAATAGTATGAATAAACAAAGGTACAAGAAGTTGCAGGAGTGTGTGTCTAAAGAATGCAGAGCAGCCCTGAGTGGTTAGAGCTTCTGGTGAACAAGGGAGAATAAAGGTGAAATTGTTTTTAGCTCATACGAACACTCAGACATGAAGAGACCAATTATTATTACACTGTAGATATTTAGGGGATAGAATCAAGCATCAAATTGGTGTTGAATTAGACTTCAACTTGCTACAGAACATTGTACTAGATAACAGTAGTATAGACAAATAAGTAAGATACACCCACTATCCTCCTGAAGCTTACAATGAAAAGAGAGTAATGGACACAACAATAAAAGAATTTCACACAATCCAGGCAATAATACACCTTAAAATAATGTAAAAGCATGTACTGAGGCTTATTATGTTTTAGTATTGTTAAGAGATTTAGATACACTAATATCTTTGTAACAAACCCCCGACATATGTCATCATTTCAGAGATGAGGAAACTGAGGCAGGAAGAGGTTAAATAACTCTCAAGGTCAGAGAGTTTGTAAGTGGAGGATCTAGTACAAAGTTCTATATCGGTATAGGAGAGGAAGAGAGTGACTTTGACTGGGAATGTTTCTTAAAGGCAGTAAAATTGTGTTGTAGATATTGAACTAGGTGCTTGGGTTATGCCAGGGAATGGAACGACATGGTTTTACTCCCATGAAGCCTACAGTCTAAGAGAAAAGACACGTAAGCAAATATATAGTTACAACTTATGATCGGTATATGAGAGAAGTAAACTAGGTTTAATAATGGAAACTAACAAAGCAGTGGAGACCTACTTAAATTGGGGGGACGGTGGCAGAGAAGGTCAGACGATATTTAAACCAAGACCTGAAGAATGAAGAGCCAATCATGCAAAGAGACAGAAGGGTAAGAGGCAGGCAAGAGCCTTATGTGTTTAAGTAAAGGAGGCAATGTGATAATTCTCAGTAAATTATATTTTATTTCTATCAGTTGTATTTCAATTTAGTATTGCTGAAAACACATTTTTACTGATTAATAAAATCATAACTCTATGCAATTAAAGTGTAAAGCACAGAGTAGGTAAACAGAAAATAAAAATCTTCCCACATGCATTTGCATGTCACAGATATTCTAAATGCAAACACCAAAAAACAGTTTTTGTCCATGCATTTAAGTAGAGTCTGGACCATACATCTTGGCAGTTAATACATCTAATAACAATATCACACAGACCAACAAATATATTCCATTTCTGATATACGACCTAAACAGGAATAAGTTCTAGAGCCTGGAACTTATACCTTTGCTTCAAAATAAGTAATATTTTGCCTTGAGATAATATCTAGCTAAAAAAAGGAAAATCATTTTCACTGTGATATATCTAGCACACTTAGTAGGTGCTCAAGAAATCAGTTTTGTTTCATACAGAATTAATTATGTTACAGAATTAGGGGGTCTTAAAAGATTAAAATAATGTTTTCCAAGTTGAGGAAATGTTAAGCTCTGATAGTGTATGACAGACTGGTAACAGCAATATCTAATTAATGCTTTGTAGAACTAGTGTTCAAGTGTTACTGACAGTTAGCTTTACCATTTTAATTATAATTTTTTAGTTTGTTCCCTGCTATACATTATTTAGATAAGATGCATTTTATCAAAAGGATACCTTTGAAACAGAAGTTATAATGCTCTATCATATTATTAAGAAAACACTTTGAAAATCCAACACAGAATTCTAAGAACTTTAAAGCTAAAAGTGACCTATGGGATCATCTAGTCAAGACAACTACTCAGTGCAGTGGTCTCCATAACAAAATTCTCTCACAAGTGATCAGAATTTTGAGAGAATTTCTATCCCTCTCCAAGATACTCAGATCAACTTAAAATACTTCTAATTTTCCCTATTTGCAAACGAAGCAACTGACAAAGGATTAATCTCCAAAATATACAGGCAGCTCATGCAGCTCAATATCAAAAAAACAAACAACCCAATCCAAAAATGGGCAGAAGACCTAAATAGACATTTCTCTAAAGAACATATACAGATTGCCAACAAACACATGAAAGGATGCTCAACATCACTAATCATTAGAGAAATGCAAATCAAAACTACAATGAGATATCATCTCACACTGGTCAGAATGGCCATCATCAAAAAATCTACAAACAATAAATGCTGGAGAGAGTGTGGAGAAAAGGAAACCCTTTTGCGCTGTTGGTGGGAATGTAAATTGATACAGCCACTATGGAGAACAGTATGGAGGGTCCTTAAAAAACTAAAAATAGAACTACCATACGACCCGGCGATCCCACTACTGGGCATATACCCTGAGAAAACCATAATTCATAAAGAGTCATGTACCACAATGTTCACTGCAGCACTATTTACAATAGCCAGGATATGGAAGCAATCTAAGTGTCCATCGACAGATGAATAGATAGAGAAGATATGGCACATATATACAATGGAATATTACTCAGCCATAAAAAGAAAAAAGAAATGAAATTGAGTTATTTGTAGTGCAGTGGATGGACCTAGAGACTGTCATACAGAGTGAAGTTAAGTCAGAAAGAGAAAAACAAATACCGTATGCTAACAGATATATATGGAATCTAAAAAAAAAAAAAAATGGTTCTGATGAACCTAGGGGCACGACAGGAATAAAGATGCAGACACAGAGAATGGACCTGAGGACATGGGGAGGGGAAAGGGTAAGCTGGGATGAAGTGAGAGAGTGGCATGGACATATATACACTACCAAATGTAAAACAGATAGCTAGTGGGAAGCAGCCACATAGCACAGGGAGATCAGCTGGGTGCTTTGTGTCCGCCTAGAGAGGTGGGATAGGGAGGGTGGGAGGGAGATGCAAGAGGGAGGAGATATGGGGATATATGTTTATGTATAGCTGATTCACTTTGTTCTGAAGCAGAAACTAACACACCATTGTAAAGCAATTATATCCCAATAAAGATGTTAAAAAAATAAAATACTTCTTATTTTCCCATTCTTATAGTTAGAACACTTAAGCACAGAATTTAAGCAAACTAATTATATGCAGAGTCTACAGAAAGCTATTCTGTAATCTGAACAGTTGCTTCTACAGATATAAATTGACCATATACTACAGATCACAGACACTACATTAAGAATTCTAATTATTTTAACGAAATGCCTTTAAAAAGAAAACTCTTAGTTATATGCTTAATTTGTGGTGACCTTGACTTTGTCAGAAAGAAAGTAGTTAATTTTTTATGTTTTGATTTATTATAAATTTTAAATGTTTATTAGTCTCTGGATGTTTCAATAATATTCTCATATTCTCTCACTTGAAAAGAAATTCTAACACAGTATAAATTTTTAACCCAAACAAGAATCTCCCGTTTTTCTGAATAGCTTCTCTTAACTATTCCATAAAAATAGGTAAGGTTTTATTAAAATGTCATTACTCCATTATTATTATCCTTGAATCAAACATCTTTAGTATCTGTGGTACATTAATTCCATACAGCACAAAATTTCAATGTGCAACTGAGTAGCTGATGCTGAAAGATGTACCTCCAGAGATTGAGTGCACTTGCACCTAATTAGAACTGTTTGAAATTTTTCGCACTTTCAATAAAACCAACAAATATGCATGTTGTCTAATGTCATTTTCTGTCTGTCTCGATTTTAAACAACAAAATATTTAACCTATTGTGTAAAGTGAGAGCAGAACTTGAAAAATAAAAAATTATGTTGGTAAGTGATTAGCCTATTTACCTCCTTGATTACAAGAGTGAATCCGCTACATATTTAATACATACTGCTACCCTCATCAGCCCTTTTAAAAGCAAATTAAAGCACTATAAGTCACATAAAATATGGTGTATAGAACATGAAACTTACTGAGATCTTCAGAGAGTAAGTTGGTATATTTCTATTCTTTTAATAATTAGTGTTGAGATCTGAACATAGTGTTTATTTTCTTCAAATTTTAAAATAAATTAAAAACGGCTTCAAGTTTAGATGGTAATAGATAGCACATGGAATGGTCAGAAAGCTAGCATTATTTTTAAAAAACTTATATGCATCATCATTATGGAGGATGTTTTAGAAAAAATTAAAAAGTCAAATGACTGTTAACATCTTTAAATTTCATTTTATATGTTACGTTGATAAAATCAACAGGAAAATTAATAGAAAGAACAGTACAAGTTGTTTTAATATAGTAATTTTTAAAGTAATATTAAAGTCCTAAGACATTATATTTTCATTTGTTGGTATTTGTAACATCCATGACGAGAGAGAATTAATTGGTTAGTTACCTCTTATAATGTGAAAGAAAATCCTTCAGCTAATTGAGATGGTTCACACTATTGGCTTCCAACTTGGAAATTAAAAGGTAAGTCAGTCAGTTAAGCAATAGATGCCAAAAACTTAGTAGGCAGCAAAGTCATAGCAGGAGTAGCTTAACAAGGTGATAATGGACAGAAATGCCATCCTTACTGTGCTATTGAAACATGTGTGTTTAATAGCCTTATTTTCCAACAGACACTTTTTTTGGTTCAAACTATGAAGCAGAAAGAAAACTGCAGTCCATGACAATGGGTCATTTCAGAACTTGGTCTCAAAAAATACATTAGATTCTAAAATTTATAGTTTCTGGCAGCAGAAGTCAGACAGTAGAGGAATAAGGCAGTTGATATATTCAATCATTTATTTATTCATTAATTCAGCAAAGAGCTTTCCTATCACAGGCCAGGCACTGAGGCAAAAGATGAATCTGAAGAGTTCACCATCTACTGGGGGTAGAGACACACAACCAGTAGTGTGTTAATAAATTGGCTCTCCAAACAAAAAGCTGTGATTTGAAATGTTTGCTGATTTCCATGGTGTAAATACTCTCACTGTGGCTGATTTCAAGCTAGCAACAGTTTATCAGGTTCACAAAATTCCTGAATAACTCAGTTAATTTCAACAAATGCCTTTTCTTCTTCTATTCTGAAATCATTCTGTTCGGTTCTATATAGAGAGAATATAAAGATCAGAAGATGTAGTACAATCCCTCTCTTCTCAAAGAGCATATAGGCTGGACAACGGGCTAAGACAACTACACGTAGAGTGTATGAGGCACATATAACACTTTCTGGCATATGAGGACAAAATCAAGAGATAAGGAGAGGTTACATTTATAATAGGACAGAGGATTTTAGGTTTCCTGGAGGATGTATCAGCTAAGTATGGTCTTCCTGAAACATACAGGGGTCTTTGAACGGCGTGAAGAGCAGGGGTCAAGCAGAAGGAAGAGAGTTAAAGGAACCTTTTTAAAAATGGTGGGGCGTGTTCAGAGACAAATAAGTAATATCATTTAGTAAAATCTAAGGTATGTGGAAAGAAGTGAGAATAACTCCTATAAAAAGTATTTTAGAGCTAATAAAGTTATATTCACCTATTTGTCTCACTTTCATTCTCACAATTAAATACCTGTCAGGCAAGTAATATGACCACTATGCTAACTTTAAAGATGAGGAAAGAGTCTATGTAGAGAGAAAAGGAGGGTGAAGTAGGTTACTCCTCAATATAGACCTCGTTAATGGATTAAAGATTTAGGAAATGGAATCACTGAAGGCACTACAAATCATACAATGGGAAAAAGCAATGATTTTATTGGGGACTCTTGGAGACCACTTACCTACAATCTGCATCAGTACTTCTATTTATATAGCAGGAAGAGTTACCATCAAGTCCCACATTCACATGCTCATCAAGACCACAGCTTTCAGGAGGTGCCATTTTCAACCTGCATAGCCATATGCAGCAGGCCTGACACTAGTACAGCTTATAAGAATCAAATGAACTAAGGCAGGGGGAGGGGAATTGAAAAGTATAAAACACTAACCCAGTGTGAAGCTTCCTCCTCTTTCCCCTCAATGAAGCTATCAACAACTTTAAGGTTAATAGCCAGAATATCACTGACTAGAAAAGTCTCTATAGAAATTCATCCAAGAATTTGAAAAAGAACAGATACATGAATATGTATAACTGAATCACTTTGCTGTACACCTGAAACTAACAGAACATTGTTAATCAACTCTACTAAGAGTTAATCAACTCTCCAATATAAAATAAAAATTAAAACTAATTACACTACTGAAAAAAAGAAAAGAAATAAACACACAAATAAGTCCAAATAAAACTGGGGAAATCTGAATTGGAAAAAAAAAAAAGAAATTCATCCAAATTACTGTGAAATAAAAACCATTCCAGTTTTTAATGAGCCTCTACTAGATTATAGATGATAGATAATAATTTCCCACAGAGACTATGTTTTTTTTTTTGAGAATATGTTTTTTAACAGACTAATAATTAATATCTTTATTCTTCATACAAAGTATTCATTCCATGCTCAAATATGCTTCAACAACAATACTGATGAAGAAGCACTATGCAAAATTAAATCACAGAAACTCGTATGATGATGTCATCAGTACCGTTTAATAGTACCTCTGTTCATGTTACCACCAAAAAAAAAAAAAATGGTATTAATCCACTTGGGATATTATTCTAGTCATGCAATAGACTTGCCATCAAGTAAAAACAAAGTAAGAATCTGTCCCCTTTTAAATATTTAACAGAAATGCTTATGAATTGTGATTCCATAAAACTCTCCAATGCTTAATAATATCAAACTCAAGAAAAATTCTCTCCAACATTACCAAGTCCGTTTTCTCTTGGTTTAACTTCAATAGAAAGGGGGGAAATCTAGTTACTTGTCTCAAAAAGAGTTCTTTAAATTCTTGGCAAACATTGGTAAATTGAAACTTGGTGTTCTTATATACTTTATCCTAGTGGCATCATCCCCAGTTCTTTAGTCTTCCTTTTTGGTACAATTTTTCTATTTGTAGGTATAGCACTCTCATAAGCTCTCAGTTCTCCATATCCATTTTTTTGTTTGTTTGTTTAGCTTACATTTTTACTACTTTTAAGTGTACAATTCAGTGATTTTCAATATGTTCACAAACTTGTACAACCATCATCACTAATGAATTCCAGAATATTTTCATCATTCCAAAGGAAACTCCCCCCAAATGGATAAAGGATTTACATGGATATTTCTCCAAATAAAGATACACAATGGCCGATAAGCACATGAAATGATGCCTGCTCAGTATCACTAGCCATTAGGAAAATGAAAACCAAAACCAAAATAAAATACCATTTCACATTTACTAGGATGTCTATTATTAAAAAGACAGGAAATAACAAGTGTTGGTGAGGATCCTGGAATAACCTTGTACATTGCTGGTAGGGATGTAAAATAGTGCAGCCACTGTGGAAAACAGTATGATAGTTCCTCAAAAGTTTAACACAGAATTACCATATGATCCAAAAATTTCACTTGTGGGTAAATATCCAAGAGAACTGAAAGCCGGGGCTTGAATATTTGTCCACCCATGTTCACAGCAGCATTATTCATTATAGCTAAAAGGTGGAAACAACCCAAATGTCTCATCAGTGGATGAATGGATAAAACAAAATGTGGTACAAAAATATAATGGAATATTTTTCAACCTTAAAAAATTCTGACACATGCTATAACATAAATGAACCTTGAAGACATTATGGCTAAGTGAAATAAGCCAGTCACAAAAGGGCAAAGAGTATATAATTCCATTTATATGAGGTACCTAGAGTAGACAAATTCATAGAAACAGAAAGTAAATGGCGGCCGCCAGGGGCTACAGGGGAGAGAGGTACAGGGAGTCATTTTTAATGGGTATGGGGTTTCAATTTGGGAAGATGAAAAAATTTCTGGAGATGGATAGTGGTGATGGTTGCACAACAATGTGAATGTACTTGATTCCACTGAATTATTTGCTCAAAAATGGTTAAAATGATAAATTTTATGTTTTGTAAATTTTACTAAAACCATGGAAAAATCATATATATGGCAAATTCAGATATTTTTTAGAAAGCCAAAAATATTTTAGAACTTGCTTATTAAGTAGTGAGAGATACGCACACAAAAACAAACGTGTACACAAATAAACATGAAGATTTAAACTGACTTTCCTAATTTATTAAACATTCTATGGGTACCCATATGAAGACCACTGTGCTGCATTTAAATTACATTATATTTCTCATTATGAAAACGGCTGCATGTAAATAAATACACAATTATTTAAATATATCTAGTATTTTTAATGCATTGTGTTGCATACCTAGTGGTTTATTATTAATGAAACGTAAAAAACAAAAACAAACAACAAGACAAAGGAAAACAACAACCAAAAAAACTATACTCATTAGCTGCCATGACCCATTCCCCTTTACTACTCAGCCAGGTGCCCCTGGCAACCATGAATCTACTTAAAAAAATTTTTTTTAATAGGCTTTATTTTTTAGAGAAGCTTTAGGTTCACAACAAAATTGAGCAGAAGGTAGAGAGTTCCCATATACCCCTTGCCTCCACATAGCCTTCCCCATTATCAACATACTCTACCAGAGTAGTATATTTATTACAACTGATGAGCCTACACTGACATGTCATTATCACCCAAAGACCATATTTTACATTAGGGTTCTCTCTTGGTGCTGTACATTCTATGCATTTGGACAAATTTATAATGACATGTATCCACCATTATAGTATTATACAGAGTAGTTTCAGCCCTACTAATCTACTTTTTGCCTCTATACATTTGCCTATTTGGGCATTTCATATAAATGTAATCACACAATACGAGGCCTTCCTTGTGTCTGGCTCTTTCACTTAGCAAAATTTTCTCAAGATTCGTCTATTTTTTAGCATGTGTTGCTACTTCATTCCTTTTTATGACTGAATAATATTCCATTTACAATGTACCATATTTTGTGTATCCATTCAACAGTTGATGGATATTTGGATTGTTACCATGTTTTGACTATTAAGAATAATACTGGTATACACAGGGAGATCAGCTCAGTGCTTCGTGACCACCTAGAGGGGTGGGATAGGGAGGGTGGGAGGGAGACGCAAGAGGGAGGGGATATGGGGATATACGTATACATATAGCTGATTCACTTTGTTATACAGCAGAAACTAACTCAACATTGTAAAGCAATTATACTTCAATAAAGATATTAAAAAAAAGAATAATACTGCTATAAATATTCATGTGTACATTTTTGTGTGGACATATGTTTTCAATTCTCTTGGTGTGTGTGTGTGTATCTATCTATCTATCTATCTATCTATCTATCTATCTATCTATCTAGGAGTGGAATTGCTAGGTCATATAGTATACTCAATGTTTAACTTTTTGAGGAACTGCCAAACTGTTTTCCAAAGCTACTGTATCATTTTACATACCCGCTTGTCTGAGGCTTCCAATTTCTCAACATCCTTGCCAACACTGTTATTGTCATCTTTTTTACTCTAGCCATCCTAGTGGTATGAAGTGGTATCTCATTTTGGTTTGGGTTTACAATTTCCTAATGACTAAAGATGTTGAGCAACTTTTCATGTGTTTAGTGACTGCATATCTTCTCTTGAGACATGTCTATTCAAATCTTTTCCTCATTTTAATATTAGTTTATTTTTCTTTTTGAGTTGTAAGAATTCTTTATATATTCCAAATACAAGTCTCTTACCAATATATGACTTGGAAATATTTTCTTCCATTCTGTGAGTTGTCTTTTCACTTTATTGATGTTGCTCTTTGAGGTACAAAAGTTTTTCATTTTGATGAAGTCCAATTTACCTACTTTTCCTTTTGTTACTTATGTTTTGGTGTCATATCTAAGCAACCACTGCCTAACCCAAGGTCACAAATTTATTCCTATGTTTTCTTCTGAAAGTTTTATAGTTCTAGCTTTTACACTGAGGTCTTTGATCCAATTGAGTTAATTTTTATATATGATGTAAAGGAATAGGCCGATTTCCTTCTTCTGCATGTAGATATCCAGTTGTCCCAGAACCATATTTTTAAAAGACTATTCTCTCCATGTTGAGTTGTCTTGGCAATCCTGCTGAAAGTCAATTGACCTTGAGGGTAAGGAGTTTATTTCTGGACTTCTAATTCTATTCTACTGATCTATATGTCTATCCTTATGGCAGTACCATAGCCTTGATATTCACATAGAATTTTAATTCACTTACCACAAGTGAAGTTGATGACATCAAATTAATAACACTTACTTTTACTGTATCTCAATATTTTAAAACTCTTCTTATATATTAGAAAGACTTGCTATGTTTGCACAATTCAAAGTCTTGTTGCATCATATGTATTTAAAAAGGTAAAAGTCTACTTTAAGATAAAAATAAAACTATTCAGAAAAAAATCTTAATTATAGAAGTGCAAACATCATGGCAACAGAGGCCTCTATTTCAACCTTAAACCTCTTAAGTAACACCTTAATGAATAAAGGGATATTTACATTCCACAGTGACAAATATGCATATTTACATACACAGTTATTGCCTACTGACCAGTTTTCTCCTTTGCTCCCTCCCCCTCCCATACACAAGGTTGACTTGAAGCACATATGAAATTTTTAAATTCACACGTAATCACCAAATTTTAGAACCAGAAAAATTCTTGGAAATCATTTCCTATTTTTCATAGATGACCCAGACCCAGAGTAGTTAAATGAACTGCCCAAACTCATATAGGTAGAGAGCACAATATCAGATAATAGAATCTAGGTTTCCAAACTTCCTTTCAACCACTGGATGCTGACTCATGTAAATATTTGCTCATTCAACAATCATTTAAAAGGTGCTAGCCACTAGGCTTAGTGCTGTAAATATGAAGATTAAATGACTGAGATCCTGCCCTCAAGGAGCCTACCATGATAAGGAAAACAAACACAAAGCAAATAAAAGGACAGAAGTGCTGCAACAGAGGAGCCTAATAGGTTCAATGGGACACAGGGACTTTATGCATATTTTAAGCTTCTAAGACACTTTATATTTTCACTAGCAAAAACTGAGCTTCTGCAGTTCTACACCTTGAAAAAGCCAAACAAATGAAAAAGAAATATCAGGCCACTCAAGGCTAGACAATCATATAGCTTGTTAGTGGCAGGGGGTTAGAACTCAGATTCCCTATACCATAGTGCAATAATCTTTCCACTACCACAAGCTAACTAATTGCCAATTGAGAAGTACTGTTAGTTTGATTAAAATCTGTAGCACTGCATCCCTAGATTCAGAAAACATTTTTTAAAAATCAGTTTTTACTGATTTAAAAAAAAAATTTTAAATCAATTTTTACAATCTCATTTAGAAGGGAAACTACAAAGAAGTTACCTGGCAGACACTACAAATTAAGGATAACATAAATCTACCTTAAAGTAGGAGTTTTATGTTTTACTGTTGTGCAAACTACCTATTCTCAGCCTCATTTTTAACAAATGAGAATTTATGAAGCCAAATCAGAGAGATCCTCTCATAATAATCCCCTTGAGAAAGTACATATTCATGTCAACATTAATACTTGAAATGCTTGAAATATTCAGACATACTTGGATAACTTCACTTTTACAAATGTCTCTAAATTACAAATAATCTCACTGATTTATAGATCCTTCTTTTTTAGTTCAGTCATTCATTAAGCACACCTACTCTGTGACAAATTCAATGAAAGGCCTAGAAACAAAGAGATAAATTCAATACTTCTCCTATTCTTAAGGTGCTCTTAGTCTAACAGGAGAAATAAATCAGTAAACAGATAATTGCAAATGAGTGTGGTAAATGCTTTGACAGATACATGTTCACAGGGAGAGGAGGAGCTCAGCAAAGAGACACCTAACCTGAATAACCACAAATTTGACCACTCAGATTAAATAACCACCTGGCTCACAACTTTTGGCTTCAGATTACTTATGGCAGTTTCAACAAATCAGTTTCCCCTCTTCACAGGACAAAGACAGGCCATAAGTGAGGTTATTCCACAAAACAAAACAGAACAAAAAAACCCCACATCATAGTCTCTAGAGCCAGTTCCTGGAAATTCAGAGTAACTGTTGAGCAACAGAGGGTATGTATATCAACAACAGAAATGACTGATTTGAAGGAGCAACATTCATTTAAATTTATGACATGTATTCATGTCAATATATCAATCACATTTACTTTAGAGTGATACTTCATACATTGCTCCATTCATTACATACAAAAATGGGTTACAATATTTGAAATTACAATTACCCGTAGAAACTAGGACTCCTAAGACATTTTACTGTATTTCTGAAATTTCTAATTCCAAGCAAAGTGATCCATGTGTATACCTGTTATCATCACAAAAATTTTTACCTGTAAGAAAACAGCAGCCTTTAAAAAACACCTTAAAGATTCTCTTGTTTACAATGTGAAGTATAAGGGAAACATCTCCTAATTCAACAGAAATGAACTGATATTTCACTGATATTCTATTATTATTAGATATTACAAGTATACCTCTTAGGTGAAAATATTTCACATTTTCAGCAGGCAAAGGCAGGGGTGTAAATGTAAAGTGCTTTTGATAACAGAACACCAAAAGGACTAGAAACAAATGGCAACCCGCATAATTTGAATTTTACATACATAATCTATAACTCTAATATTTGCTTTTGAAATGGAATTTTTATAAAATTATTAACAAGAGAATCAGAAATCTTACTAATTATCTCACAATTTATTTAAATATAATGTTGATGAATTTTTTTCCCTTCATAATGATTATTGAATCTCTTCTATATTTATTTCAGTAACTATCATAATGTGATAACAATACAACCTACAAAAAAATTATGACAAGTATTAAATAAAATAGAAAAAAAAAGTCAGCAAGACAGAGGGAAAGAGGCTAAGAAAGTCAGTGTGTAAAACAAGATTTCAACTCATCTGAAATAAACTTGACATACAGAACTTTAACTTTCCTAAATACTGTAAGAGTTCCCATCACTGTACTAACACTGAGAACAGGCTTATCTCTATCAGAGAACAAAAAGAGTTTTACATAAATGGATACAGACTGGAAATGTGACATATTCAGGAGGTACAGCAGGTATGTAAAAATTCAAGAGCTGCTTATCTTTAAAATCTACAAAATGGAAGGTTCAGTCCCTTCTATAATACGGTTTCTCTCTCTATTAGCTACCTGCTTTTCTTTTTTTTTTAAAAAAAATCCCTGCTCACAAAGCAAGGAAAATTTTATCAGTATCATTAAATATTCTCCTCATAGACAACTTGAAAGCAATTCAGATTATTTCAGTCAAATAGGAAGTCATGGTTCCTTGATCTCTAACAATGAAAGAGAAATTACACGTACAAGAGTCTTATTTAGAACATTTTCTTGTCCTCTCACTCCATAGTTTAATCTTGGACTTCATGTGGAGTATAACTTATGCTGCCCTCCCAAGATACATAAATAAAGTTTGTACTTTCTCAAATAGAGGTTATTTAATCCTAAATATCCCCTCACAAATATAAGTAAGCTTCATCTCCCTTTGTATGGTCCTTGTCTTGGAGAGAGAGAGAAAATACTCTCTTGGATGCCTACAGTCATTTCTATTCATTCCTAGGAGTTAACTAGGAGGTTCCTCTCTCACCTTCTTCTGAAATTGTTCCAATCACATTTATTTCTTCACTGTTTTTTTTTCCCCCAAAGTCTCTAAATCAACCCCAACCAACATCTGGCTTTTATTCTTATGCCTTCAATTACTTCGAATTTGTGGGCATCTGACTTTTCTAGCATAAATTTCTAGCAAATTACTCCATAATCAATGTGTGTAATAGCTGTAGCTAAAAAGGAAAAGATTTCTTCCTTGTATTCATCCTCATGGATACCATACCTCTAGACACTGAAGACTACAACTCTGCTGGCACTTAAAAATTCTATTTTGCACTCTATGTGCAAATCTAATTTGTTTTCCACTGTCACTCATAGGACTTTCCCGGCATTATTCTTTTCCAAAGTACCTTCTTCCCTCTTGTTTCCTTCATCCTTTTCCATCTAGTGTCCATGTTCAGTATTATTTCTCCCCCTGCTCTCCCTCCACCCCCATGCATTAGCTGTAAAATAGATGTAAAGCTTGGTGTAAGTCCAAAAATTTTATGATCAAAATACATACTTAGCAAATTGTTTGGCTAAATCTTTCATGTATGATGAAAGATTATTACCACAATTCATTAGCAAATTATAGACTTTGAAATGCAGGCAGACAAATATTTGGCCCTGTATCAATCAATTTGGACCAGCTGGGTAGAAATTCACACAATCCTAGGAAACCCAGAAAGTGAGGTGCTCTTTCATTCACTTGAAACATTAAAGAAAAATTACCATTCTACAAAAATGTCCACTTTTCGAGATTTTAGCAGCGGCATTTTAGGTTGAGTTTTATTTTCAGTCAATTACTACTTTAGTGACCAATAAACTGATCATTTTTCTTGCAACTGACTGCAGAAGAATAGCGCCTAATGCACACACAGGAACCTTGCTATCTGACCATTATACTCCAGTTTAAAAGCTAAATATTTAATAATGGTTCTATTGCCCTAAAAAGCAGGCAGGGGGCTACTTCTACATACACTAAATCAGCCTGGAAACTAATTTTGCAGTTATTCATGATAAATAATATCATTAACATTCTTCCTCTGAGCCTCTCTTGCCTAGTGAGGTGACCCTGTACAAAGATTCTGATTGATCCTATGTCTGTCTGTTTTGGTTAAGCTATCAGGCTGTATATGGGAACAGCTGCACTTTGGGAGCAACTTAAAACAAATTTCATCTTAGTGGCATCTAATCCAGTCCTTGGTACAAGACACATGGAAAAGTCAGTGTCAAAATTAAACAATGCCGGCTTTGCAATGAGCAGATGCTTTTGCCTTGCAGCTGTAAAAACCTTAAAACAATCCAGTACTCTACTGTCTGGTCACGCAATGACCACAAAGCAAGGAATACATTTTGTCATTTAGAGAAAATGTTTACTATAAGCTTTTAGTCTTTTTTCTTTAAAAAAAAAATGTTTAAGAAAATAAGAAGAAGAACACATTGAGGGTAATAATAAGGTAATACAGCCCTAAATTGAGCAACAAAAAAATTTTAAGCATATTTGCCAAAATAAATATGTTTGAAAAAGAATAACTACTTGACTAAATAGTATTAGGCCATACACAAAACACATTAGACAAAAGAAAAATTACCATACACATGTTTTAAGAGGTTATAGACAAATAATCTTTGGTATATAAGGATAAACATGTAAATATTTTCTATATGCAGGCCTTATCTTAATATACCTAGTCTTAGTCTAGCTTATGTTTATGAGCATTTTATATTCATTTACCTACCCATCCTTTGATTTACCTCCTTCTTTGTTTTTGCTTATGTTTTTGCTGGGGGAGGGTGGGGTGGGGAGAAAAATGGGGAGGTTATATAATTCTTATTTTATGGCTAGAGGATAGTTAAATGCTAAAACATTTCTCAGCTTAAGTAATGTGGTACTTATCAAGGTCTATAAAGAAACGGCAGCCTTTTCCAATCTTTACCCTATAGAAGAGAACCTTGTCTCTGACATTCAGGAATCTAGGGGTTAATATTTTAATACTGAAATAAACTCTTCTTCATGAGGAGAAACACCCCAACTACGGTGTGTGGGAAACCAAAGAACTAGCCCCACCTAAATAAATGACTGCATGGTCATGATCAATCCACTTCTGCTAATTGAGGTTCTGGCTTTAAAGATAGTTTTTTACGGTACCTACAAGAAAGAGAATCTAGTAGTCTTACCTTTATTTTAAATAGTCTACTGCAAAAAAATTTTTTCAGTAAGTTTTTCCTAATCAGATTTTTTTCTTGAAATCCCTTTTTCCCAGAGGATATCAATTCATTAACACCTCATTGCTTATAAATTTCATTGGATATTTTGTTAGTTGAAGGTCTGGGGATTCCCCTTATGTTCCGCGCCCCCCCCCCCCACCCCACAATGAATATTTCAAGGAACAAGTCCCAAAGTAATGACCACATTAATAGGAAGTTAATTAAATTTAATTTAAATATCAAAGAAGGCATGTTATCCTATCCTCTTCATTAAAAGTCTTTGAGAAGTAAAACTTTAAATATTTTTGTGGTTGTCTTTGTATTTCTATATTTTATTTTCTAAAAATGTAATTAAAACATGTTGACATATAAAGCATATTGATGCATTATGCCAAAAATACAAATCTAGACATTCATTTTTTGTAAACTGTTTACAATTATCCTTAAGTCATATAATACTATTGGTATGATTTTGTTGTATTCTTTGTTAATGGTTATAATTGAAATAAAGTTGAATTACAGTGTCAATAATACGTGTCATCAAACAAAAGTAAACCATGGAACAAAAATATATCACAAGAGAATTATACTTGAAAGTATAAAAACATACAAAATAACTGACATGTACTCCTAGATATGATCCCTTGTATTTTAACCCACATAAGCTTAGAATAAGAATTAATCATTTTACAGTGTCAGTGTTCCAAATTATATACAAACGGCTTTAAGGATAAGAAATAATTATAAATTTACACAAACTGGATTTGCTTATACTTTCTTGTTATTTTTATAATAACGTTGGTTAATAATCAGAATTATGCTAACAAGAACTGTGCAAAAACATTTTGTTTGGAAGTGCATTTGAACTTGTTATTAATTACGCAATTCCAATTTACATTTAATGGGCTTTAATACATTACATATTTTTATGGGAACATGTGGAGATCTGGAAAAATGGTTGGCTCGAATAAGTGGTTCTCTTTTAAGTTCATTTTATCCCTTTGGGTTCACTCAATAACAGCAATATATTTTTAAAGTATATATTTTACTGAAAAAATACATAAGTAAGTCACAAACCAAAAGCTAACAGATGTGTGACTTCTAATTAGTTATAATAATCTCTGCTTCGATGCCATTAGAATGAGCCTTTCTTTTCTTTTGAAAACTAAAAAAGCTTTCCTTTGAATTTTAAACTGTCAGGGTGCTTCAAAGTCAGTGTACAAAATCTGCTTTGATTAAAATTTTAGACATCTACAGTGATAACTTTATGAAAGGAAAATATTAAATTATAATTATCCTAAACAGACACAGTCTTGTGAAACTAACCCTACATTCATGTTAAAACACAAAGAGTTGAATATAATGAATTTGATTCATCCTCGAACACAAAGCTTCACCACAGTAAACTCAGTCAACTGTTGCTCTTGCGCCTATATTCATGGTGCTTAAATAGCGCACTTTAAAACAAAAAAAACTCCAATTGGCTTTTCATATATCCACCCTCCCCAAAAATAACGCACTTGAAAAACTCAAATGATATGAAAGGCTTCAAGGCCTCTTTTCTCCCTTTCATACCCCTTTTTTTTATTTCTGTTTGCAGTAATCTGCCTTTCTCTTTCTCTTTCTCATTGCTACAGAGCAAGCGAGGAGGCTCAGAGCTTTGAAAAGGGGGCTCAATGTGTAATGGGTCCACTAGAATTAATTTACTTGCACCAAATCCATTGAGCACAGAGGGTTTTTTTTCCCCCCTCTCTCTCTCTCCCTCTCACTCCTCAAATCATTTGGAGTCGAACGCAGCCCCCAGCCTTTGTAATTCTAGTAAAGCACTTAAAGTGCACAGTAGGTGTTCATGAGGACCATCTGGTCAAAAGCAAAACAAGCTGCTGATTTTGCCTTTGAATAGAATGAAGCAAGTGTGAATTAGTCTCTTCAATTAGCACTATTACAACCTGTCAAGTGCATATTGTAAAACAGGATTATTACAGTATTGGTCACCAGTGCAATTATTTACTCTCTGCCTTTTCTTGCATATAAAAATGTCTTATGTTTATTAGTTTCTGATAACTGAACATAATATCTCTTAACCCAGGCATTTTAAAACTACCAACACACAAAGCACAGATTATGAAATACAGTCCGCCAAGAAGCTGTTAGGATACACATATCTTAAGTAACAAAGGTCTAAAGCACCGTCGACTCTTAACAAAATTTCATTGTTTCTACCTTCTTGAAATGTAGGTGAAGAAATACTTACATGGCTAAAAAAAAAGTGTCCAATAGAGATTATTCTAAAATACTTTCAGAGGGAAAGAAAGACTTGTCAGTTCCAAATAGCTGCATTGTAAATATCACTTAAATTTATTTCCTAAGGGGATAATTTATTAAGCATCACAGAAAACCCTAAAGTATATAAAATGATCATTACTGATTTATTCATTTGAAGTGGTATAACTTCAACAGATCTCAGTAACAAAGTGCAACTTGAAACTTATCATATACATGCAAAAGAAACTCATAGTCTCCTTTTCTGAAAGCTGAAAAAAGGCTCAAATTCATTGCCCAGTTGCTTAAGAAATTATCTCTCTTTCATTCTTCCTAAGATGTCATATGTGATTTCAAATTTTTAAAAATCAAACTATGATACACGCTAATTAAAATGGGTTCATTCTAATTGAGCTTATATATGCCATTCATCTTACAGTAAAAATAAACCACATAAACTTTTAATTAAATAAGCACACAATTTAATTTACCCCATTGCATATGCACATTCTTATCTCTCTACTCTTCAGGTTCTGTGCCAGCAGCCCCCACCCTCTCCATACTGGAAAACAAACAAACCAAAAAATAAACAAACAAACTATACGTAAAACATATACAGAAAGGGCATGTTAGTTAAGAAGTTTTAGTCAACTCACTACTAGAAAATTGCTCTTTAGTATAATCTGTAAAAGACTACAAATGTACTGTTAACAACGTCCAGCATTAAAGGAGAAGAGTTTGAAATATGTATTAGTCAAGCAAGTTGAGAAAGTAGCAAGAGAAAAATAGACACAAAAAACCCAACAGGAGTTTCAAATTTGCAGAATCAGAATTAGTCTCATGATTTCACAATTATTTAGCCAACATTATTTTTAAGGACCGGTATGATTTATTTAGTTCACTTCTTGTTGCTAATTCAAAACTAGTGCCTTCCCACTTAACAAATGCTAGTATTAGTAGTGAAATGTTTTACTATTCCATGCAAGATATATCTTTATAGGTTGTCGATTTTTCCCTTTAATTCCCATTGAGAACTAAATAAACATTAATAAGAACAGTGAGAATTCTAGGGTAAAGTGAAACTCAGAAAAGGATTTAAATAATTCCAATAGTGTTTCTTCATAGTGTTTCTCACTGTAAGAGATAAGGAATACTCCATGATTCCGTACCAAAAATACTTTGTTTTTTTATCAGTGTTATTCTGGGTCGTGTGTGTATTCCTTAAGTTTGTATGACATCTATAAAGAAAAGTGGACATTTTGTCTAATAGGAGCTTTTCCAATAGTAAGATGGACAACAAAGAATTAGTTTCCAAGAAAAGTTGGCTTGATTTCAGGGACTTTATTTCCTTTTCCACACCTGGGTTTAGGATCTGAAGTAGGCAAATCAATCTTTTTTCCCCCTAATTTAACCAATCCCAAGTGCATTTGTAGCCACAGATCTTTAAAAATCAGAATTACTGAAATCTGTACAATTAACTGTTCAAAAATCTAAATTCTCAGTGTAGAAAATTCATTAAAATAAGGTAAGCTTGTTTAAATTTTCAGGGAAATTCACTAATTTAAAGTGTGTCAACTAGCTAATTAAGGATCCAAAAAGGTAGAAAGACAGATGTCACAAAGTTATTGTTACATTATTTGATAACTTTTATAAACTATTTTGTCATAATGGATAAAGGGAAAGGATTTTTATTCTTATGACTACTTGCAACCCTCCATTCTGACCTTTTTATACTATCATTGCCTTTTCCTCAAGTAGGAGGATAATGTAAGTGGAAGGATTTGTAAAGAGCTTAAAAAAAAATAACCTCAATATCTAACTAGCTTAAATTAAAGTCTAGAGCACCCAAAGGATATAAGTCATGCATTGTGAGGCAAGAGACCACAGAGACAGAATGAACAAACACTTGTACAACTATCGGTTTATCACCACTAACTTGCATGAACATATGGTCACTGAAGAGTTATTTAAAATTCAAACTGCAGCTAAGTTCTATTTTCTAAGTCAGTATTTTTAAAAATGTATTTTGTTAATTAAAAGTTGAAATTATAGTGCCTTTGTCAATCCTATTTCATTTAATAGAACTTTCCCTCTGGGGGAAAATATTACAAGAGCTTTCCTTTAAAAATGCAAGGCTTTCAAAAATTAAAAATACCAGAAAATGGTATTTTTTTTCCCACCTACAACAAAAATAATATACAACTACACTGGAAAATAAAATCAGTTGTTTTTTTTTTTAATTTCTTCCTTTTCTCTTATATGTTGGTCGGAATTCATTCTTGAACCTATTAAACAACACTGAAAAAAGATTTCTGAAACTGGTGACAAAAGTTAATTTACAAGTTAGGATATATGGTATCATTAAGCTTCCAAATTAATAGCAAAAATTCTAGCATTTATAAAATAACACTGCAAAATCATTTCAAGATTATATTTTTATTGTGTTGCAACCTGACTTTCAATCATGCAACAACAAAAATACATGTACTTAAGTGTCACTGTGGGTTGCATGGCTGTAGCATAAGAGCATCTTGTCCTCCTTGAACCCCATTCCAGGTATTCCACAAGTTGAAGGAGAAAAGTCTTAGAATTAGGCCTACAGAGTGTGACCCTAGGCTTAGAGAGTATAATACACATTCCTTTTCTAAACTGTACAGAATAAAAGAGCTTATGTCTACCTGTCTGCCTACAGAAAAGCAACAGATATTAGAAACAACTGCATTTATTTTTTTCCTGGCAACTAGCATTTCAAAATATTATTTTAAATCAACTTTTAAAAGATAAAAAAAGGAAAAAAGAAGAAACCAAACTCTTGTTGAGAAATACATAAGAATATTTGTCCGCAAAAATATTTTCAGGACTCTTTTCATTTAGAAATGGTATAAAAAGATTTACTGTTTTCAAGTCCTTGAAGCTTAAAATGTATTTGGTAATCTAAATGGCAGGACGCAGAGAACAGTTTCAGCCAACTGTGGCACACAATGGCACATTTACAGAATTTTAAATATTTCTTTTAATAATTGATGTAGTCATTTTGAATCATTCTGCATAGGATATCAGGTGTGAGCAGATTGCATTAACGCTGCTTAAACATTTCAACTTGTCAGTATGGCCAACTCGATTTCGGAAATATTTGCAGTATTTTCCCATCGAAACAGTAATAAAGGCAAAATAAATATATGCCACTACTTTATAATCACCGAACATTAATGAATATTTTATGTCTTTTTAAATCTCCCTGTTTAATTTAAAAGGGTGAAATTAAGTCTCCTCCCTGCAATATGCCAATTATCTGTAAATCAAACAATAACTTGGCTATTATGCTCCTTTTTGTTAATATAAGAGAAGCTAATTTGAAAACACTGAATGGCATTTTTAGACTATCAGTTTAATAGTCCTCTCTGCCCTCTTGTGGGAGAAAGTTGAAACACACTTAAACTATAGAAACTGGAAATGTTAGAACAAAAACGCAAAAAAACAAAAAAAGGTAAAATTCTGGCTATAAATATTTCAATCAGAAAAAAAAAATAAGGCAGTCTATATGTACCCTTCATGCGATATACTAGTCTTCAACTTAAAAAAGGAAATCAACCACAGAATGAAATTTACCTCTTATTATCTTTGCTGTTCTTGATTAAACTGGGGTTATTTATTTTGAAACTGAATTTCTTATTTAATTTTATTCAATGTATAATTTAAATTTCATAATCATGAGGTTCCCAGAATAACTCTGCGATAGGACCAGAGTTAAACATTATTTTCAATATAAAAACGACAATGATTCTTCAAGGAATTAAAATTTTAAATTTAGAGAACAGAACATCCATTATAGAGATTAAAAATGAAATGGCAATTAATATATTTAAAATCCTGAAAAAAATCAAATAATTTAAACCTATGATTCAAATTAGGGGCCAAGAAAAATCTTAAAGATCTTAGTTACTAGTCAACAAACTATTCAAGTGATAAACAGAGAAAATAAACTTCAAGTAATGAGTTATTTACGCCACATTCAGAAGTTGAAATTTATTGATAACACATGAAAAAAGAAAAACCATTAACAGTTCAGCCATTACTGAAACAATTCATATACTTCCGGAAAATGATTAGGGTGAAAACAACTTGTTCTTTCAATATGACATTAATAATTAGTTGAAGCAATGTAGTCCAAGAAAAAATTTATGAAATAATCTAAGATTAAACAAGATTAATTTTCTTTATAAAAACATGAGTGGACAATGACTGTTGTCTTCATAACTTACAAGGGGGTAATGTGACATAGTCATCATTTCACTGTCTCTAAACACAAGTCTTGCCATAGCCTTACACATTTCCCCCCCCCAAAGCAGATAAATTACTAGCTTTTAGGTGGGTGGGGCCACAGACAAGAAGTTACCTCTTCTCTCTTGGGGGAGGTTCTTTTTGAAACAGTGGCCCTGGTTGGTCACATTGATGAAAATATTGACACTATAAATAGATTCTTCTTAGATACTCTGAGCTAAATGACTGGGTTCCCTACAGCATCTCAGGAATACTGCCCAAGGCTGGAATTCAACTGCTTAAGAAAAGCCTCCTCAATTCCTTTTGGAAATAGGCAGGATACACTCTATAAATAATATATTTGAGAGCAACCTTTCAAATAAAGTATACGCATGTTTGAAAATGCATGCTGTCGATAATCTCCAAATTAATATTCTGAATAATTACTATAAAACTATGAAATATATAACAATGTGCTATTTTAAGCAGGGTTTTAAAAGTTGACTATTTTAAGAATTATCAAGAGCTTTCATTTACAACGTCTTTCTAGGTCAAGTCATTTAATGTATCTACAGTAATCACTGATGCTCAAGTTAATTAAAATTAAAAACCCAATAATGAAACATAAAGAGAGTTTCCAACCAGAACACATAAGCCCTCTCTTTAACAGGGTCAACATTAGCTATAATGAGCTACCTTTATTCCTTAGCTGTGAGACATAACTCACCTCTTGAATGGTACTGCTTCCTGAGAAGTTCAGGTTGTACTCCCGCTGGACTTCTCGGTGGGTGATGATCAGCATGAAGTTTTGATTTAATGACTCCTGCAGGGCACTGAAAGGGCTGAAAGAAAAACAAGGAACTCTGAGATGAACAAGTTCTAGCTTGCTTTATGGTTAGCTGCAAAAACCCCAGGAGTACCATAACCTCCACACAGGCATGTCCGGGCCCAATGTTATCATCTTTGCAGCTCCTAAAGGCAAGAGAGCAAGCTGAGAACAACCAAGGGGAGCTAACCTGTTAACTCCTTCTCTACCAAGGTGTTTTTAAACTTCAGGTATAGATACTTTGCATACATAAGAATTTCGACAAGTCATGTGCTACTGTCTGCATATGTATTTTCTCCAAGAGAGGCAAATTTGTCAATTATATTAAATTCCAAATATGCTACTAAAATGTATACTCAAAAACTGTGGTTCAATTCCAAATGAAACAGCAGTTCTGGAAGAACAGAAATTTGAAACTATTGTTTATACTCATGAGTGTCATATAGGTATAGAAATACAGTTTCAGTAAAAATTGAGAAAGTACTGAAATCTACAGAACTTTAATTGCTATACCGAAATTCCTTCAAAATACTTGTGCTTTCACTTACAAGTCAGAAATACCGAGAATTCAGAAATAGGAGAATTCAGAGCAATATTAAACTCTGTGCCAAAGTTCTAAAATGTAAGAAATGTGTCAGAAACATGAAGAATAAATGAATTTAGCCACATCAATTAAGAAAAATAAGCCATGGTTCTATTTGTTTATAACAATATTAAAAAGCACCATCGGCAATGAAAATAAAAATCTGTCACCATTATGTATGAACAATCTGTACTGCTAGTCTCAAGTGCAGTGCTAGTCTCTCTTCCATGCTATGCTTTAGAAGCAAAAAAAATATACGGTTCTGGCCTTCATCACTCCTCCTTTGCCAATATGTAACTATGTGATAAATATACATTCAACATAAGATTAGAATTACGCAGTTAATCTGTGTGTCCCAGTGTCGCCCATCGAGTTCAGAGGTAAATTACAGATTCAAAATACCTAGGAAACACCTATATACAGCATGAAATATTATTGATCAAAATCAAGGGAAATAATACCCCACTAAAGTAGAGTTTCTTTAGGCAGGGACCTTTGTCTTTGATCCTTACCACTTAAGCATAATGCCTGGCACACTGCAGATAAATATTTATTTAATAATGAATAAACTGTAAATTTTCAGAAGGCAAGAGTCTTACTCATCTTTGTATTTTACACAGCAATGTTGCCTTCTGGAAAACTACCATGGGAACTAAGATTTTGATTTTGATTCACTTATTTATCTACATTAACTGAATGCCTCGCATTACTCCAGATGCTAAGGAAACCAACCCAAATAATACACAGTTCCTGTCCATGAACACCTTCACAATCTAATGAGGGTAGACAGACACGTAGACAGCCATAGTATAATGTAATAGATACAACTGAGAAATTGAAAAAAAATACAATGAAAACCAAGAAGGAAGTGTTTAACTTTGCCTCAGTGAGAGGGGGAAAGGGTTAAGGGAAAGCTTCAGAGGAGAATAAAAATATAAATTGGAATATAAAGGATAAGTAGGACCTTAGAGTTTATTAATTGGAAGGGACTAAATTTTTGTTTTATTTGGGGAAGGGAGATGGGTGGCACTTTTTAGACTAGGAAATAATACATGGAAGAACACAGCCTGTTCATTCACTCAGTTAACATATATTTGTTGAGCACATACCTATGTTTATGACACCGTCCCAGTTGCTAGGGACACAGTTATGAACAACAAAAAAAATGGTCCCTGCTTTCATGAAACTTATATTCTAGTAAAGGAAACAATACTCAAGTAAATGAATAAGTAACTTTAGAGAATGCTAAGTGCTATGAAGAAAATAAACAGGATTATAAAAGGTAGCAGAGGGGTGGGGGGGGGAAGGAAATTATTTTCAACATAATAGTTGGGGAAGACATCTCTGAGGAAATGACATTTAAGTTGAGGCTAGTATAAGAAAGAGATAGCAGGAATCTGATCATGTAGGTCCTTGTAGACCACAGTAAAGAACTTGGTATTTATAGTAATTGCAAAGGAAAGCCATTGGAAGGTTTTACACTGGGAAATGGTTAAGATCTGACTTACACGTACATTTATACAACATTATTCTGGTTGCTCTGGCTACAGTGTGAAAAGAGTCAAGGCAGGGCTAGTCCCAGCAAGAAGTGATGGTGGCTTACGCTAACTATAGAGGCAGAGAGTGAAGGGTTGTCAGGTTCAGATGTATTTTAGAGGTAGAAGCCAGACAACTTACTGATGGAATGTGAGAGAAAAATATAACTCCAAGGTGGTCGGAGCAAATGGAGAGATGGAATTGCATTTAACAAGGAAACCTGGGTTAAGAACAGGTTAGGTAGAAAATTTGAGAGTGAAGTTATATATATATCAAAGTTTAAGGTGCCTATTAGAGATCCAAAAAGAGATATCATGTACAGCTGTGTATAAGAGTTGAGGGTCAAGTAAGAGAGCTCGGATCAGGAGAGTCGACAGCACATACAGGAGCCTGCCCTGCCTCCCCCCCCCCCCCCCCCGCTTATCTTCAGTTTCCGTTTCTGCAATTTCAGTTACCTGCAGTTAACCAAGGTCTGAAAACATTAAATGGAAAATTACAAAAATAAACAATTCATAAGTTTTAAATTGCAGGCTGTTCTGAGTGGAGTGATGAAATCTCACGCCCTCCTGATCCATCCTACCTGGGCCATGAATCATCCCTACGTCCAGAATACCCTGCCCCTTAGTCACTTAGCAGTTATCTTGGTTATCAGATAGACTATCATAGTGCTTGTATTCAAGCAACCCTTATTTTACTTAATAATGGCCCCAAAGCACAAGAGTAGCGATGCTGGCAATTCGGATCTGCCGAAGAGGAGCCATAAAGTACTTCCTTTAAGTGAAAAGGTGAAAGTTAAAAAAAAATTGTATGCTGAGGTTGCTAAGATCAACAGTAAGAATGAATCTTCTACCAATGAAATTGTGAAGAAGGAAAAAGAAGTCTGTGCTAGTTTTGCTGTCTCACCTCTACATGCAAAAGTTATGGCTACAGTGCGTGATAAGTGCTTAAGATGGAAAAGGCATCATATTTGTCCAGTAAGATATTTTGAGAGAAAGTCTGCATTCACATAACTTTTACTATAGCACATTGTCATAATTTTTCTATTATTAGTTATTGTTGTTCATCTCTTACTGTGCCTGTTATAAATTAAACTTTATCATAGGTGTGTATGTACAGGCATACCTCATTATATTGCACTCTGCTTTATTTCGCTTCACAGACTGTGTGTTTTTTACAAGTTGAAGGTTTGTGGCAACCCCGCACTGAGCAAGACTATTGGCATCATTTTTCCAACAGCATTAGTTTTTAATTAAGGTAGGTACATTGTTTTTTTTTAGACATAATGCTATTGAACACTTAACAGGCTACAGTATAGTGCAAACATAAGTTTAGATGCACTGGGAAACCAAAAATTCATGTGACTCACTTTATTACAATATTTGCTTTATCACAGTGGTCTGGAATTGAATCCACGATATCTCTGGGGTGTGCGCCTGTATAGGGAAAAACATACCATACGTAGAATATGGTACTCTCTGTGGTTTCAGGCTTCCACTGGGGGCCTTGAAATGTATTCCCCATGGATAGGGGGACTATTACAGATAGTATATAGATTTTGTAGCCAAAAGAAATCACCTAGGCAAACAGGGCTCTCCTCCCAAATACTGCACAGCTTTCAGACTACCTCATGTCCTACCATTAGTATTATTATAGACTGCCTCTTCTCTGAATTCATGTATCATATCCCTTATTTAATACTTATTTATAGTGTTTTGTATGGTTTGCTTTGTTTCACGTGTGGAAGTCCTGAATTCAAGACTACAAGCCTTTTGAGAGTAAGTATCTTTATTATTCATCTGTATTTCCCTCGACACTTAGCATACTAAAAGGTGATTCAAGGCAATCCTATAAACACTTAAGGAATAGTTCCGCATATTTGGAACTCCATATAAAGAATTATTAATTCTCATTTTTTAAGCCTACCTTTGAAGTGCCACTTTACTCACAAAATTGTAGTTCAGAAAGGTTAAGTAATTTCCCAAGGTTATGCAGCTATAAAAAGATGGAACCCAGTTTTTAAACTATATTTGATTCTATGTTCTTCAGCATCCTATCTCCCAAATGGCTAGGCTGCTTTAGGGATACAAAGATGAGTAAGACCCTGCCTGCTAGGAGTTCACAATTCATTCATTCTTTCTATAATTATTTGATTCTTATTCGTAATAATACAGGAATCAAAGACATAATCACTGACCTCAAGACAGACTACTCTGAGAGTTAAAACAGATGTGAGGATTGTGGAGAAGAAAAAGAGTACTTTGAAGTACTATGAAGAAGAATGGATGGTAAGGGAGGGTGGGAGGGAGGGAGACGCAAGAGGGGAGAGATATGGGAACATATGTATATGTATAACTGATTCACTTTGCTATAAAGCAGAAACTAACACACCATTGTAAAGCAATTACACTCCAGTAAAGATGTTAAAAAAAAGAAAAAAGAAAAAAGAATGTATAGTAATTTGACAAGTATATAATAGAGGTGATTTCAGACATAGACTAGTTTGAGCAGAGATGAGATTGGAGAATACAGGGAAGGGTGGAGAAAGCAATGAGGAAGAAGTATAAGGGGATGTAAAGAAGGGTTTCTGAAACAGGAAACTTGAAAAACGTTAAAGACCAACATTATGGGGGCTTCAAATGCTGGGCTAAGGAGCTCAGAATTCCAGAAGTCTTGATTATTATATAGATAGATCCTCCTTTATCTTTACATATGAATCTATACAAACGCTTAATACCTTTAGTGCTTGCCTTTATGCAGTTCCTTAGATAGGTTTCTTGATGTTGACTGGCAGACTTGTGCAATAACTTTGTAGAAAGGTTTGCCAGGACCAGCAGTGACTGCCAAACTACGTTAGAAGAACACCAATTTAGTCTAGTTCTGCAATTTCCCAGGAGCCCTGGGGAAGGGTAAGTTTGGCAAGAAAAAATATTTATGGCTTTAAACTGCTTGGGAGTCACAGAGTCACATTTGAACTCCTGCTCCACTCCCCACTAGTTGTTTGACCTTTGTCTCCCACCCCCACAATAATAATTCTTTCAATACTATTTATTTTGTGTCTACCATATACAGGCCCTTATTTTAGGCACTTAACTACTCCGAAAATTGTTTCCTCTTCAGAAAAAAGAAAATAACCTTTACCTGATAAAACTCTGAATATTATATTTTACAAAGCCAAGTGGGAATTTTTATTACATGTAAGTTTTAAGGTGGTCTATTATTAAAAATAGAATACTTTAGAGGGGTACCCATACTATAAAATCTTACAATGACAGTAAAACATTAACCAAAGTGTCTACGGTGGTTTTGTGGCAGTTATTTTTCATGTTTTAGTTTCATTTCTCTGTAGGAGTTGATAGAGGGTAAAATCTTTTTATTTATTTATTTTATATTGGAGTATACTGATTAGCAATGTTGTGTTAGTTTCAGGTGTACAGCAAAGTGATTCAGTTATACATAGACATGTATCTATTCTTTTTCAAATTTTCCCATTTAGGTTGTTACAGTAGGTCCTCGTTGGTTATCTATTTTAAATATAGCGGTGTGTACATGTCAATCCCAAACTCCCAATCTATCCCCCCTCCCCCTCCTGGTAACCAGAAGTTTGTTCTTTAAGTCTGTGAGTCTGTTTCTGTTTTGTAAATAAGTTCATTTGTATCATTCTTTTTTAGCTTCCACATATAAGCGATATCATATGATATTTGTCTTTCTCTGACTAATTTCACTTAGTATGATAATCTCCAGATAAAACCGTTTCTGATGCATGGAACATAACTGTACATTATGCCTAATGTTATCCAAGCTCACAGGGTTCTTTTTAACACAGATCTTGCTTGGGGTTGATATACCACATTCATGTTCCTTGTGAGAATGGTTTTTATTATCTGCAACCTCAGACTCCAGCCTGATTCATTCACTTAGCCATTAATAATAATGGCTAGCCTTTAATGAGTGTTACTATGCATCAGGCATTAAGGGCTTTGGGTCAACTTTATGAAGTTTATTATTATCATTTTCTTGTTACAGATGAGGAAACTGATGTTAAGTAACTTGCTTAATGTCACACACAAAATAAGTAGTAGTAACTCTTCTAAGGTCTAACTCTTATGATTTGTCCTCCAGATACTGGGGAAGAGGACCCAGTAAGATCTTATTTCTGCCTTCATTGAGTTTATTGAGGAATGCACAGACAAGCAAACCTACAATCCACATATGGTACGATTTGCTAAGAGCTCTAATACCACTTTTGCTAAGGTGGTATGGAAATACAGAGGAAGAATACCTAAATTAGACCAAGGAGGAGGCAAAGGCTGTAAAGGAATTTACTATGGTGATTTGCATAATTTTCAAAGACTTTATTGCTAAAATATTATCTATAGAAATTGATTCTAGCTGCTGCTTAGCAGAGTATGTTGAGCCCTTAGTTGCTGCATCTAGGAGCAATTTTCTCCACAATAGTGTCTTCTAATAGTTGGTTAGGATAGTTAGCCACAGTTAATCCACCTTCAAGCAGTCTCTCTTTTACCTTCAAAATGCAAAGTCATTCATGCTACGTCAACTTTGACCTTCAGAATAGCTGAGGGTAATTACCAAAGTAGGTGGATGAGAAATAATACAAAACAGTTTTTTGTTTCCCTTAATGGCATGTTTTCTCTTCAATAAGAGGGAGAAGGAAAGGTGTAAGCAAATGTAGAAATTTTTTAAAAGCAGTTGAATTTTAACTCAATGCAAGAAATGGTTTTAGTAGAACATCTATTCTCTCCTTACCGGTTTTTAATTTTTCATTCTCTTTTATGATTTTACTTTCAGTGTGAATATTTGTATTTACCAACAACGAGATGGTTGTTTCTACAAATAGACAACAGTCATTAAAACTTACCGTTGCTGTACCCTCAAATACAAACTGAAATTAATGTTTGAAATGTAATGAAAATCATATACATTGTCCCCAAGCTTTGAACTGGTGGTTATTTGCAAAAAAACACAACACAGTGAATGTTAACATTTTAAAGCAATTAGTGGCAAAGTGCTAGACATTTTCACATATACCATCTCATAATTCTCCTAGCCAGTTTCTTAATTTTCAAGTTGGGGGAGGGACAGTGGGAGGCATGTGAGAGGGAACTACAAAAAGATAGATAGATAGATAGATAAACAGATAGATAGATAATCTACCTCCTTAAAATTTTCAGTAGTATAACTGAGCATTAATATCTAAGCCACCAACAAAATTCTAGAAATAGTTTCAGCAGAACATCCCTTCTCTACTTCCTTTTCTGTCCACAAGTCTTGGACATTCATTCTGCTAATGAATGTCCACCTATGCCTGGGGGGATCCCATTCCAATTTAACTATGAGCATTTATCAGGAACAGAGAAGTCATCTGTAAAATGTCTGTCTTCTAGTGAGTAATAACTTCATTTTAATTCACTGACTTAGTTCAATACATTTTATATTGCCATCCAGTTTTTTTTGGGGGGGGGGGGGAAGGACAGTATGGGGAAAATTAGTGTACAGCAAATTTTAACACAGGCCCCAATAAATAAACCTGAAGTTACAGACATTTTTTTATACCTGAGAACATAAAAAGCCATAAATTATTGGCCTCCATATGTCAAGTACTGATGAAAGCAACACATTAATATATATAACAGTCTTTACTGTCTTGACTGCTTATTTCACATTGAGAGAGCACTTTAGTGATCCACTTACGCAGAAAGCACATGGGTATTTTAATATGTATGACACAGTGATTTTTCAAGGTTAACTTAAGATTGCATTATGGTAGTGAAACGAACATTTGATCATCATGTAGCTATATACCTGTCATTAATTCCTGATTAAGAAGAGGAATGGCTTCCTCCTGACAAATAGCAGCAGGCCCTTAGGGTAGAACAGTAGAAGGCCGGGTGTCTTGCATCAAGGATAATAACAGTAATTTTAAGGATTTCTTCTTCAGCAATTCCTTGAATCAAGAATTCCCTCTTAAATCTTCAGTGGGCAGAAGATTTGGCCAGGCTAAATCAGAGCCTTCCTATTAAAACAGTACCAGTTCTAGGGGAAGCATTCATTGTTATAAAGTATAAATCCATCAAGATTAAACAACTAGACTAGGAAAAACAACACATTCAGACTTGGGTTTCAGGGCTGTTATGGACTGAATGTTTGTGTATCCCCTCAAATTCACATGCTGAAAGCCTAACCCTCAATGTGATGGTATTTGGAGGTCGGGCCTTTGCCTTTGGAAGATGATTATGCTTATATGAAGTCATGAGGATGGGACTCCCATGATGGGATTACTGTTCTTATAAGAAGAAGAGACAACAGAGCTTGGGCTCTCCCTCTGTCAAGTGAGGACACTGTGAGAAGGCAGCCATCTGCAAGCCAGGAAAAGGGCTCTCACTAGGAACCAAATCTGTCAGCATCTTGATCTTGGACTTTATAGCCTCAAGAACTGTAAGAAATAAATGTCTGTTGTTCAAGCCACCCAGTCAAGGGTATTTTGTTATAGCAGCCTGAGCTGACTAACATAAGGGCTTTTAAGAGTTCTGAATTCACAGCACTCAAGTAAACAGATACCATCAATTCTGCACAGGCTTCTACTAAATGGCTATCTGTTTGTTAAATGGTATATACACATCCAAATTAAAATTCCACTCATTAAAATCCATTGTAGAAAACAGTAGGTGTTTGTCAAAACTCATATAACTGGGGAATACTTAAGAACCCATTTATTATATGTAAATTATATCTCCACAAAAAAATTATAAGCCATAAAAAGTACGTGAACAATTGGATAACTACTATTTTGGCAATTAAATGGGTCCCATATTTTCTTTTTTTAAATGTTAATTCTCCTAAGTTATTTACTTTTTTTTTTTTTAATTTTATTTATTTATTTATTTATTTTTGGCTGTGTTGGGTCTTCGTTTCTGTGCGAGGGCTTTCTCCAGTTGCGGCAAGCAGGGGCCACTCTTCATCGCAGTGCGCGGGCCTCTCACTACCGCGGCCTCTCTTGTTGCGGAGCACAGGCTCCAGATGCGCAGGCTCAGTAGTTGTGGCTCACGGGCCTAGTTGCTCCGCGGCATGTGGGATCTTCCCAAACCAGGGCTCAAACCCGTGTCCCCTGCATTGGCAGGCAGATTCTCAACCACCGCGTCACCAGGGAAGCCCGGGTCCCATTATTTTTAACTTCAAAAATACAACACACTTTTTATCAATGTAAATGGAAACCATGGATATTTTGCCATTGCTACTTAATAATACTATATGACCACTGACATATACGGCTGTTGTCCGTGAAATTAAATTTCTCAAATCAATGTTGTATACGTAGTTGAGTAAAATATTAACATCAATACAGAGATCAAAAAATCTCCTGTTTCATTCCTGCTGTGTGTGTGTGCTATTTCTTTTCTTGCACTGGATATTTTAAACAAATATCAATGTAAAATAACACGTTTAGAAGGTTCATTTCCAATAATTTTATTTTTTAAATATGACCTGATATTGAAGCCAAAAAAGTAATTTTTTCAAATTATTGTGACTTTTTCTTATAAAAATATAAATAATAATCTTAGAATGTGCTATTGAATTTTTCATTAATAATTTACAATTTATATCTTTCTAAAAGGCCCTACAAAATTTTCTCTCCTTTGTCTCTTTGGGAATATTTTATTATCTACAATGATCTTTTTATCCTTTCAGATATATCAAGCTTTTAAATTAAAAAGCATGACACATGGCAATTTAAATTTCCATTCTAAACTTACAGAGTCATATGAGCTCTTGTCAACAAAAGACCAAATTTACTATAATTATGGATTATTTACACTAAAACAAAATAAGAAATCAATATGTAAATGTAATGTTTGTAGTAGCTAAAGCAGCCAGCAATGACAGATTAGGTTCAAACAGCAATCAGTTTGAAAATCTGGCACATATGTAAATGAGCTAGGGACTTGATGTTTACATTTGACTGTATTTCATTCAGGATTTTTAAATTGTCTCAGGAACAGCACAAAAATAAAATGTTAATCTTTCCACTACAAATATAACTTGAGCCCTCACCATAACTGAAATCAGGTTTTGCTCCTGTCCAGCTAAACTAACATATGATACTAATAATTCTGAGCTGCAGATTACATCATTCTTAATTAACACTCTGCTACAGTTGTTAACATCCTCCAAGACACCATGTTATCATCACCACAAGTTCTGTAACAATCTTAAAACGACGTTTAACAAAGGTTGTCCTCTTACTCTGCAGCTACTTTTAATTGCTTCCTTTGCTGGCAATTAAATATGTCTAGATAAACAAACATTCGGTTTCACATAATTCTTAACAACATTTTCATGAAGATTTCAAAGTTCAGGTGTCCTTATGTCTATAATTACTGTTTATCAATACAGAGATCTACTGGATTCAGCAAAATGTACTAACCAAAGTATATAAAATTAATCAAAATGTGGTAATTAGCGGTGATAGTGATATATTGTGATCCATCAAGTAGTTCATAGTAAAACTGTCAAAACATAATTCTATTCATCTAGACAAACCACGAAGAAAGAAAAAAAATTTACAGATACAATGATTTTTGTTTCATGAATTAGTGACCAAGTTTCCGACTGTCCATTAAATCAACCATAGAGAATACCTGCCGTTCTTTTTCGAAGTGTGATGTTAACAAGCTAATCTCAGTACTCACTGACCTATCAAATAGGCAGTAAACTATATAAATGGGTTTGCTACATCAATCCAATTAGATGTGTTGTGATCTCCACCAATGCCTTAATTGGGGACAAGTTTCTTTCATCCAGAATGCATAACTATAGGGAAATGTCCTCTTCTTAAAAAAAGCCACTTTTCAAGTAGCCCCTTATTAAGAAACACTTACCAATCCAATACTTCCTAATTTTACTTTTACAAAATCTAATAATAATGCTCACAAGAATTAAAGTTGAACAGTAATCATAATAATGTACTTGAAACACTGATTACATTAATTTATTCTTAAGAAATGATGAGTTACTTTAAGAATGATACATTGAATTGTTATCAAATACTGTACTACTTACAACACTGGTAAAACATTTTCACAGATGAATATCCTTTGTGAAAACAAACAAACAAAAAAGAAGTTGTTTTGTAAAGCATTTTGGAAGAAAAAATTAACCAATCCTTTCAGAACATTTACTTGCATATATAAAGTTTCCCCTTTCTGTACCTCAGTCCCCCTAGTCATAAAATGGGACTAGATTAGATGATTGCTTTAAATCCTTCCAAAGAGGATACCCTAGAGCTTTCTTCTAAGTCAGAGCTCTCATGGATATGACTCTTGCATTAAGGGAGAACACCAAAAATTGAAATAGCAGGATATAGACTAAAATAAAAAGTGAAAAATATTATAAGGATTAACATCTGTGCAGAGATTGTGAGGTGCTGAGGAAATAGAAGTAGGATGAGAGCTATCTGAAAGCATCCTTAGAATGTCCTTGTAATAAGTGAACCCCACAATAGTTCCATGATACTGTTCAGTTACCTTTTTAGTTGGGATAATGGGGGGTGAACAAGTATCTTGAATGGCCTCAGTACAGGGTGGGAGAGATGGGAAAAAGAAAACAAAAAAGAAAAAAATAAACTGTTTGTATGAGTATCAATACACATACCACCCAGAGGGTGTCACCTCTTAGCTAAGACCGAGGCTAGAAGCACAGCTGGATACCTATTACCACAGCTAGTTATAAGAAGCAGAGACAGAAGAGGAATAGTTCAGTTTTTCCCTTAATTATAGCAGGCTTAATGGATTTAGTGAAGTGCACATCCAACGTAGAAGGTTAGAAGAGACCTCAAGGATCATGAGAACAATGTTTCATTTGCTTTTCTTCAAGCTTCTGCCTCTGCTTACAGGGTGAATACTATTTCTGCCCATGCTGCTTCTCCTCACAAAGGAAGTGTTTTAACATTTGTAGCATTTTCTCCCCATTCTAAACCTGCTTCCTCCAGAGAAAAGAAGAGACTATTATAATTATTCACAAGGTCACCTTGTACTAGGTTAGGTTTCACAGAAGGCAGGGACGAGACCAGCAGCTTCCTCTTCCATTTCCTATGGCCTAATGCACTAAATTCCCTTCCACTTTTTATCCTCTGTGGTAAATACCCCTGGACAAGGTTTGCCATGAGCTCTCTAAGCTATGTTTCCTGCTGTGACCAGGTTGGTGAGGCAGGTCTATTGCATCAGTCCTTAAAAGGCTCTGAAGACCCAGTCATAACTCTTTTTATAGGTCACTTGAGCATGTGGGCCCTAAGATTTGGATCTGGAGTGAAAGGTAAAAGACCTCACTTAGGACTCAAGTCTAAGCCACATGATCCATTTGGTGCTGCTTGTCTGGCTACTAAAGCAGTTTCTTTTTCCAGTCATGGGGCCTCCTTATTTTCTGGTAGCATCTGAGGCCCGGAGCAGAGGAGTGACCTGCCCAAAGTCAAACAGTGATTCTGTGGGAGAGCTGGGGCTAGAACTCAGATAGGGCTAGGACTCAGATATCTTGACTCACTACTCCTCAATTTCCTTCCACAGTATCCATCAGAAAATATAATACCCTACTCTCACCTAATTCAAGGCTACTGTCACCTGCTTTCCCACCAACGGTTTTCCAAGGACAAAAAAAAAGGCCACATATTTTAACACCAGTGGTTTACTTAACTATCACAGGAGTCCCAATTAGCACCCTGAATTTACTAATGCTTGCAGAAATAGCAACTAATTCAAAGTCAGAATTAAAAGCAACTTCACAACTCAGAGGCCACACAAGAGGACCATATGCTAGACTGCATGACCAGAGCTCAACAATACCCTCATAGAACTCATCGAAATATTAATGGGAACCATCCTCCCAGTATAAAAAGGTCAAAGTTCAAAAGCAAGACTCAATTACTACTTGTAAAAGGGACAGCTACACATAAGGGATACCTTATTTTCTGTCACCCTGCCATAAAAATGAAGACAATCTATATAATTAAAATGGAGCTGGACATTTTTAGCCCTTATTAGAATAAGACCAAAGCAAGTTGAAAAGACTGTCTTTTATTACCAAGACACCCATTCAGTCCTTTTCTAGCAAGGTGATCATTAGTAACACCAAATCCAAAAATACTAAGCCTTCTCCATTCATATTTATACATGGCCTGAGGGCTTTGGCCCTAGTTATTTCCCTTGCCTAGAATACTATTCATTCTGCTCTTCACTTTAATGGTTCCTCAATCATTCATGTCTCAGTTGAAACAGTACCTCTTCTGAGAGGCCTTTCCTGACCTTACAACTTACAGTAGTCACCCAATTACTTCTTATCATGTCACTCTATTTCAGTTTTCTGCAAAGCACTTGTTATCATCTGATAATTTTTCTGGTTTATCTTATTTGTAGTTTGTTGCCTGTCCCTCCACCCTACCCCCATGTCTACACATATTATATTGTAAACTCCATGAAACCAGGTACCTTGTTGTCTCGTTTCTCATTGTATCCCTAACACCTAGAACAAGGACCTAACACATTGTAAGATGGTACTCAATCTATATCTAGTAAATGAGTGAATAACTGACATCCTGCATGAATAAATGAGATGGACTCTCCATTTATCTGAAAAACACTTTATGATGAGTTTGACAAATAGCAAAACAGCCAATGGAGAGACTACACATGCATGGATAAAGAATTAAATCCCTCAATTTGTCATGAAGCTTTTCATATTCATCACAACAAATGTTTATTAAGGGCTCTACACAGATGGCGCTCTCATGAACTGAGGGAGATGCTCAGTAAGAGTGCTCTTGCTCTTCACAGCTCAGGATCTGGCTGGAGAGAGGACAGCCATATGAGAAATCATACGAGGGAAACTAAGACTCAGAGAAGAAAGATGCTGCCTGCGGCCACAAAACCAGGGTAGGACAGTTATAGGATAAACAGTGTCTCACTATAAAGCCAGAGCTCCTTCCGTTACTCCATACTTTGATGAGAAAAATGAAAAGGAACACTGGACAAAAAGGCTAAACTCAGGTCAAGGAGTGGAGTTGCCTAGTTCATTACATTTATGGGACACCTGTAAGATCTTTGGCTCCCCAAGTATCTTATATCTGTTCCGCATGATGCTTGATATCCCTCCATTAGAACTTTACTTCTTACATTTGGTCTCTCTTAGGAGGCAAACATCCTTTGGCACATAGCACTTCACAGTATTCATTCCACAAATAGTTCTAAGTACCTACTATGTTTCAGGCCCTCTTTTAGCTGCTGAGGATATAACAGTGAACAAAAAAAAAAAGTCGCTGATTTCTTACAGCTTTACATTGTGATGAGGGACACAGACAACAAATATGAATATATTACTAATATTACTAATATAATGCATTGTTGTGATAATGTAAGATAAAGGGAGAATGTATAACAGAGGGGCTTCTTTAGCCAGGGGAATCAAGAAAAGCCTATCTGAGGATGTAACATTTGAGTAGAGGCCTGAATAAAGTAAAGGAGTAAGCCAAGTTGATAAGTGGTAGATCATTTCAGGCAGGGGGGAATAGCAAAGTGCAA